>NC_056744.1:1724325602-1724419045 GCF_019279795.1 Protopterus annectens | reverse complement strand
GTATAAAAAGATCTGTCTTTAAAAATTTATTGGAAAGGCCAGCTTTTTGTAGACAAGAGGAAAGGATATATAAATGTGGTCGTTGATCCCAGTGTTCCCATATTGTGGAAGGGGATGTCTTTTATGTGCAAGGTTATATTGGGATTAGATTACATAAAACATTTTATTTTGGAAATAAGGGAGTTGTTTAGTTGGCCTTATGTGAATCTTGTAGCACATTTTATATTGGCAAGACCCCTCTAGGCTTACCCTGGCAATCTCCTACCACCTACCTTCTCTTCTATATGGTGCCCCACTATTAACCAATCTGTCCGCTTCCAACACCTCTAAGCTTGAAGCTTGTTATAATAAAATATCCAAATTTGCCACTAAATTCAAAACTTCAACTCACCACTGCCTCTGCCTTCAATCTCTGAATTGGTTAGAACTACCTAACCACCTAGACTATCTACAACTAACCAACGCTCACAAATTAATATTCTCCCCTGATAAATGCCCAGCCTTAAAAAACATTCTTCCCCCTTACACCCCAAATAGATCTCTGAGGTCTGAACACCAAAACCTAATCACCATTCACAAACCAAAACGTCCCGCTGGCCAGCTTCTACTCTCCTTCTCTCTAGGTAAAAAATGGAACTCCCTCCCTCCCTCACTTAGGACAATACCTAACATTGAATCCTTCAAAAACCAACTCTTCCAATATCTTTCTTCCAAATGGAAATGCTCCTGCTTTCACCCTACATAACTCCCCCCACTAAACTCTCCATACTACTGCTTTACTATACTATCTAGCTTAATCTTAGCTTAATCTAATTTCTCCTATACTCTCAAGCTTCATCTAATTTCTCCAAGAACCTGAACTATCAGACTTAAATAAACTCCATATTTGTAAATAGTGTAAAAATCCGGGGAAAAAAAAAATTTAGTTTTTGTTATATACTGTCTCACAATGAATATTACCGTTTTTCATTTGAATGTATGTAATTCCACTGAATGTATGAACCATACTACTGTATCTCATCTCCAAAATTATGTAACCTTTCTCATTGTTTTGTAACCCTTATCATACTACTATTGTACATGGAGCTTTTCTCCCCGGGCCTCCACTGAAAATGGGCACTTCTTGGCCCAGTGGACTTCCCCGGTAATCAAACTGAAATAAATAAATAAATAAAAAGACTAAACTGAGCGTTAGGAGGAGAATTTATCAGGATTTAAAAAGGATGATAGAAACGCTTTGTATAAACATTTGAAATGGAACCTGTCCCACAGTTTGAAATTTACAGTGAGTGATCAGGTCAGTTTGGGGCAGAGGATTGGATTGACTGAAGACTTTTTTGGATCTTCATATGGTTAAATGGCAGCTTAAGACCAATGCCACTATTCACCCTGGCCTGAATGAGATCATTTCTTTAATTAGTATTTTACAATTGAAAGCTGCCTGTTTTTTTCTTTAAGTTGTTTAAAATATTTAATGAGGAGTTATTTAAATATTTTTTGTGTAAATCGTTAAACTGTGGTATGATGATTTTTTAATGACAGTATTCTAACAGTGAGTTTTTAATAATAATATTTTGTTATGGGGATGTTACTGTTTTCTGTTGTCATAGTGATGGATTTGATTAGTGTTGTTCTAATTGTAAATGGGAGGTGCATTCATTTAGTTGTGTGTATAAATACTGTGAGCTTTTTTGGTTGTTATTCTGAGGAAGTTCAGTGTACCAAGGACAAAAGTGTTTAATAATATTTAGTGGTGCCAGCTCTGAAACCTTGAAAAATCAACCTTACCATTGTCAGATGTAAGTGTGTCTTGTCTGTTCTAACTGCCACAATTTTATTTAAAATACATGTTTTCTGTAACCTGAACTTTTTATGTAATCTCTATTAGTATGTATCAACATTGTACATTATGTTTTGTAGTGCTTTGTGGCTCAGATCATGGCTGAAAAGGGTCTTTGAAGCAGCCCATTTCCAGAGTTAACAAAGAAAAGTAAATTAATAAATTGCTGGCACCAGCCTGTCATAATCAGTGACCTTGATGAATGGATGATCACAGCTTTTTGCTAAACTGGAAGTGAAAAAACAAAGGTCAAGAAAGTACTGCTATGCAAGAACTGACCATAACAGTAGATGTTATACTAAACACTGTTGAAGTATTCCAAACAAGAAGGATATTATCACAATGGATGTCCTTCCTGGGTACCAGAGTTTAATTTTGTCTAGGTTGTACATCTGATGTGTGATCTCCGCTCACCACCATAGTGTTATATAGGTGGACGTATGGGCATAGTTCCTCAGACTATCTCTGAGCCAGCAGCCTAAAGACCTCTGAGAGAGTGTGACTAGTCAGCTAGGAGGAGCCAAGCATGAAGTAGTAAGGGGCCCCCTCAGTCCTAGAGTTTTGCTACAGAGCAGAAAAATGGGATAGAAAGATCTAGCAAGAGAGAAAATGATAACCAACTAAAAGGGGAAGGATGGTAGGAAGGATTACTGCAACAGTGATCAGTAGGACATCTACTGTCATGGTAAGCTCTTACACAACTGCACTATTTCATGAATGAAATTACTGTTGCTGTATTCCAAACAAGTGGGTGATATCCAGAGCTGAAGGGAAGGAAAGGAAAGTTGGTTAGTTGCTAGAGGAACTGTTCAAGAGGCCATAAAGCAATGAATTAGCAAATGCCACTCTGAATCTTGAAAAGGCATCAATCTTGTAGTGTTTAGTGAAGGTGTGTACAGAAGGCCAGGTGGCAGCTTCTGATATCACCTTGGCATCCACTCCTTTTAGAAGGCCCTGAAGGATGCCACTGCCCTGGCAGAGTGAGCTCAAAGGCATGAGGGCAAGGATTTTCCATGTTCAGCGTAACACAAGGAGATAGACTTAGAGATCAATCTTGCAATGGTTTATATAGATACTGGTTGGTCTAGCTGTGAGTTCATGAATGAGGCAGACAGTTGATTAAAATTTCGAATAGCTTTAGTCTTGCCCAAATAGCATCTCACCTGTCTGTGAACATCTAGAGAAGGTTGTAGCCTTTCTCTCTGTTCTGTGGGCTGGGGAAGAAAGCATGAAGATTGATAGCCTGAATGAGAAACAACCTAATTCACTACTTTTGGAATGAAGGAGGGGCTAGTCCTAAACAGTCACCCTGTTCTTGTGAAAAATAAGAAGAGAAGGAAAGGACATGAGTCCCTGTAGCTCTGAGACTCCCCTAGCTCAAGTCGGAGCCATAAGCAGAATAGTCTTCCAGATGCAGAAATTAAGACTTGCTGAGGCTGCTGGTTTGAAGAGAGGCAAAGTAAGCTTTTTCCACACGAAACTGAGGTCCCAAGAAGGGAGCACAGGCTTCTTTGAGGACTAAGATGCATAACTGCTTTAAGGAATTGTTTGATCTCAGGTCTGGAAATAGCAGGATGGCTGCTGGGCAGACAGGCAGAGATGGTAGATGTGGAATTTAATGGAGGAGTAGGCCAGAACTGCATCCATGAGTACATGCAGGGATTTAAGGATTAAATGTACCTCTGATTTGTTGCGATCCTGGTTATTCCTATGGCTCCAGAAAGAAAATCAGTTTCATTTGGTTATGTAGAATTTTTGAGTGGAGGATTTCCTTGCGTCTTGTAGAATCTTAATTACACATTTTAAAAACTGGTGACTGAAATAAATCAGAATCTTATCAACCACAGGCTTAGGTTTAGGGATGACAGATTGGGATGTAGTAATGATTCTTTCTGCTGAGTGATGAGGTCTGCCTTGTGTGGCAGTTTGCAGTGTTTGACCTTGGCTAGATGAAATAGAAGAGGGGACCAATGTAGTCTTGGCAAGCAAGGGGTGACTAGTACAATTTTTTTTTTAATCTTTATCAGAACCCTTGGATGGAGTGGTAGATGGGGAAGGCATAGAGGAACTTCCCAGTTCACTGAAAAGAGAAAGCATCTCCTCTCCAGGAAGGGGGTAGGGGATAGGGGATCCTGGTGCAAAAGAGGGGAACTTGTTTGTTACTCTCTGAAGCAAACAGATTTGAGGTGTCCCGATAGTTAAAGATGCCCAGGAAGATTTGTCTGTTAAGGATCCATTAGTGAGTGGCCTCCAAGCCCCTGATTAATGTGTCTGCCAGCACACTGTCCTATGATGGGATGTATATGGTATTAATGTGTCTCCCAGCACATTGTCCTATGATGAGATGTATATGGTATTAATGTGTCTCCCAGCGCACTGTCCTGTGATGGGATGTATATGGTATTAATGTGTCTCCCAGCACACTGTCCTATGATGGGATGTATATGGTATTAATGTGTCTGCCAGCACACTGTCCTATGACGGGATGTATATGGTATTAATGTGTCTCCCAGCACACTGTCCTATGATGGGATGTATATGGTATTAATGTGTCTCCCAGCACACTGTCCTATGATGGGATGTATATGGTATTAATGTGTCTGCCAGCACACTGTCCTATGATGGGATGTATATGGTATTAATGTGTCTGCCAGCACACTGTCCTATGATGGGATGTATATGGTATTAATGTGTCTCCCAGCACACTGTCCCATGATGGGATGCATATGGTATTAATGTGTCTGCCAGCACACTGTCCTGTGATGGGATGTATATGGTATTAATGTGTCTGCCAGCACACTGTCCTGTGATGGGATGTATATGGTATTAATGTGTCTCCCAGCACACTGTCCTATGATGGGATGTATATGGTATTAATGTGTCTGCCAGCACACTGTCCTATGATGGGATGTATATGGTATTAATGTGTCTCCCAGCACACTGTCCTATGATGGGATGTATATGGTAAATAGGGACATACTTTCTTGGTGAACAGGCCTCAGACAGTCTGTGCTAGTCTGCACAGTTGGTAAGATCTGGTATCTCCATGCTTGTTTATGTACCACATGACTGCTGTGAAGAAGATCTGTTACAACTAAGTGAAAACAAACTGAAGAGCTTGGATGATGGCTCTCATCTCTTTCAGGTTGATGTGTTCCCTTTGTAATTTTGGCTATCATCTGCCCTGAATTGTGTGGGTGCCTGTAGAGACTCCCATGTATCATCTGGGGCATAAGTGTACACCTGCTGAACTGGAACTGGTGGGGAGAAGGGGAGTCCTCTGTTGAGTTTCACCAGATCCACTCACCAAGGGAGCTCCTTCCTGAGGCAAGGTATGAAGGGGGATCACTATGTGTACAGGATGAGAGTACTGGGACCAGTCTGTTTTCAGGTACCACAGAATTTTTCTTATATGCAGCCTGGCTAGAGAGAACATTGGGAAAGTAGCTGCCAGCAACCCAGAGCTCTTTGGATTTCCTTGGCCAAGTATCAGTCAAGGGAGGAAAGATTGTAAAAACAAGCTGTAAGATTCTGTACTTTTTTCCTGAGGCAGGTAAGCGTGTAACTTTTTGGTGTTCAGTCTGCAGCCCAGAAACTCTAGGTCTTGGTTGTGCTGGAGGGGGGATTTTTTGCAGCTAACAATGAACTCCAACTACAGGATGAGGTTGAGGGTGAACTGAAGATGTTGTAGGATCTATGGAGTGGTAGCCTGGATTAGCAGATCATTTAAGTAGGAAAAACTCTGAATTCCCTGAGTCTGGAAGAATGCTAGCAAATATACTAGATAGTTTGAAAAAAACTCCAGGGGCTGTGGAAACCCCAAAAGGCAAAGCAGTGTGGGTCTCTGTTAGAAAAATATGTATTTGAACATGTATAAAGTGCTAGCTTAAAAGCAAATAGTATATAATGCATTTTATTCTATTTACAATATGGCAATAAGAATGATTTTACATGCAATTGCTTGAAGCTTTGGAGCTGCAGTGTATTTGAACTCTGACCCTGGCAGTAGCCAGCTCAGCAAGCTTATGTTTTTCACTAATGATTATCTGCTGGGTCAGGAAAATTAAATGTATAAAGCATTGAATATTCTTATTCTTTCCTCTGAGATAATTGGCCTTGTGAATGTTATCAGAGATAAGACACAGCTGCTAAAGTAAAGTTGCAAGAAGAACAAAGAAGACTGAACCAACTATTGTATTCGAGCAAGCCTGAGACCTTGAAAGAGTAACATTTACAGAAAGACATTATAACGAACCAGGTGCTTTGCAAGGCTGTATTATTCCCATGGGAAAACTTTTAAAATGTATAACGTCAGCTTTTTCTTATGAATAGAATATTGTAGACCATAGTGATGTAGGTGCCCTGTGACTAACCACGTCAGTAAGGTGGGCACAGCTTGAATGTAAGACTATATAAAATTGTGTATTTCCTGCATCATGTCAGACAAAACTCTATATTTGTATGGTTTTTTGCCTCCTGGTGTACACTAGTAAACTTTTGCATCTGAGCCTCCTGTGTTGTTATCATTTGTTTTTATTTAACAGTTTGGTCCTCCTTGAACTGGAATTCCCTTGGTAAGCTGCAGATCAGAGTGTATCGGTGGTCGAATACTGCGCAGGAGAAGTTACCGAAACGGTTCTTCTTGAAACACAAAGACCTCTGACTGAATTGTCGTTTTGAGAGGCTGGCCACTTTCTGATCTGCGGCCGAAGAGCGGTCTCGAACTGGTCGACCCAGGAGGCTCAGGTAGGAAGATATTTGCCTTTTCTGTTTTAGATCAGGGACTAGGTTACAGTAAATGTCATTGTCAGAGATTTGTTATACAGATCAGGGACGAAAAGAAAATTACTGTATATTTTGTCAGAGACCAGGGAAACAGAATAAGGTAGGCAGTTATTCTAGATAAACTGTGTAAGGAACTGAAATACCACGTGGTGAAAAGGGTTACGTAACATTTTCTTTTAGAATGGGAAATCAGTGCACTAAAAATCGCGAGATCCGCTAACTGATGACGCAAAATATATGCAATTACAACGGACTGATAATGTAAGGTATTATACAAAATGGGTTAATAAATCTGGATTTGACGGTAAATTAAACAAGATTTCATAAGTTAAACTTTTAAAACAGTTTAAATCTGAAACAGAAGGTCAGGCAAAAACCCAACAGCGCCTAGGCATTCCCCAAGCACACAGGTGGATTGAGGAAGTAAACCGAAGGAACAGAAAACTAAAAATGCAAAAACATTATTTTTAGACAAAGAGGATAATAATACAGTAATAGCGACCCCTCTCCTCCACCCTCCAATGCCTTTTTCAGGATATGAAGCAGGAGGACAAGCTGGTCCACCTCCACGTTATCCTGAAGTTACAAGAGTACTAAAACCATTTGTTAGAGATCCTATTGAAACTAGGTCCCGGACACGTAAAACACTTGGGGACACAGACTTATATCAAATAGGGAAAAACACACTAGAAGAGAGTGAGGAAGAAATCTGTCCACTAATCGAGGTACCAAATCCTCAGGCAGGACAGGAAGGGCAGGACCCAACTCTTCTAGTATATAGACCATGGACACCGGAAGATATTCGGAAAGCTACAGAGGAAATCCCTCATCCAAAAGTTAATTACACAAAGTTTTACAAGATTTACAAGGTATGAGACTAAGTTACCACTTGAATGGGGAAGAAGTAGAAAAGGTAGTTAGACAGATTGTGGGTCCAGACTGGCACATGATTTGTGGCACCTGGAATCCTCGTAATGCAGAGCTTAAACCACTCCCACATAGTGACGCAGAATTAGACAACAGAGTGAAAGGTCTTACAGACCGAATTTCTGAAAAATGGAAACCTAGAGCAGATTGGACTTGCATTAATCAATGCATACAGCAAGAGAATGAAACTGTAGATGGGTACTATGGTAGATTATTGGAATGTTTCAATAACCATAGTGGTATGGCTATTCCTGAAAATCAGACACATGATACCTCGTATGAACAGCAACTGAAAAATGCATTTTTGAAAGGTTGCATTGCACCTATCAGTAGCTTTATTACAAAGCATATGATAGATCATCGAACAAGTAGGCTACAAGCCTTACTTGAATATGCTAGACATGCTGAAAGACACTTTAATAGTAAAAGAAAAAGAAGACACAGGTCTTCACAGCTGAAGACGGAGCAGAGGTCTTTGTAGTACAGTCAGGTAAAAGGGTAAGAAAAATACCCAGGGAAATAGACAATCTGACAAAAGGTCAGAAGATTTTGAAGAGAGAAAAAAGAAAGGTGAGTGCTTTAAGTGCAGTAAGAAAGGACATTTAGCAAGGGATTGCAGGCTAAATAAAAAGATGACTACAGAAAATAAAGGTGATGAGGACTGACTATATGATAGTGATGAAAATCAGAAATCATCAGGAAGGAAAACAAACAAAGGGCAAACGTAAATGTAGTAGAAGGAACAGAGGAAGTGCAAGCAGATGTAGAGGATGAAGAAAGTGAAATTTTAGATTTGGCATTACTGAGCTTGGAGCTCTATTTGGCAGACACAAAACCGGAAGTTACACTTCTGGTGGAAGGAAGGGAAGTGAAATTCTTGTGTGACTCAGGAGCATCACGAACTTTGATACACCCTTCAAAGTTACCAGAATATTCTGAATCACCTGACTATATATTAGTGAAAGCAGCAAACGGACAGCTATATAGGGAGCCACTCTCCCATGATATAGCAATAACTGACCCAGTTTCAGGTATGACTCAGAAAAGTAAAATTGTAGTTTCTGCGAAATGTCCAGTAAACTTACTGGGAAGAGATCTTATGCAGATATTTGGCATAGCGGTAGTTCCCACTATGCAGGGTATGGAAGCACAAAGACAAATGGATACTTTTGTGGTGCGACCAGAGGGTGAAACCTTTTACTGGTACAGCCAGGACCTAGTTACTACTGGTCCAGGGGCAGTAACCGGAGAACTGATGAATGTAGCCATCAGTAAGGCCCCCTCCCTTGACACTGACCAACAGCATTTGTTACATTGTACTCTATACTACTGTAGCATGCCAGGACCTGATAAAGAATATGAGCAAGAGTTGTTCAAAAATCCTGCTAACAGATTAGTATTACGAACCTTGTATTGGGATACTGAGGGAAACAGTGTGGTAAGCTGTTCACTACCTCAGGAATTCATGACACTGTACAAATCTAATAGACTACCACATGTCAGCTTGACAAAGAATAAGGATGTGAGATGGGCAGACTTAGGAGAAAAAGTAACAAGATGGTTAAAACAAACTGATTTAGAATTATCAGAACAGGGAATACAAAACAGAAATTGAATTGGCTAACACAGACACATCCAGCTGTACACTTACAAACTAGTGAAGACAGCTGATTAGCATTCTTATTAGAAGAAGAAGAAAAAGCCTTGTGTGATATACCAGATATTCTTTGGTCAACAGGTAAATCAGATGTAGGACTTATTCAAACAGCAGGACCAGTAACTATTACACCAAAATCAGCATTTAGACCACAAAAATTGAATTGGCTAACACAGACACATCCAGCTGTACACTTACAAACTAGTGAAGACAGCTGATTAGCATTCTTATTAGAAGAAGAAGAAAAAGCCTTGTGTGATATACCAGATATTCTTTGGTCAACAGGTAAATCAGATGTAGGACTTATTCAAACAGCAGGACCAGTAACTATTACACCAAAATCAGCATTTAGACCACAAAAAAGACAATACCCCTTGAGGAAAGATGCAGAGCAAGGAATCAAGCCTATAATAGCAGCATTACTCAAGGAAGGAATACTGGTAGAATCTCTTGACTCACCATGTAACACCCCTCTATTTCCTGTTAAAAAAGCAAACGGGGAATGGCGGATGGTACAGGATTTACAAGCTGTAAACAATGCAATAATACCCAGAGCACCTATGGTGCCAGACCCACACACCTTGTTGAATGATTTAAAACCACAACAAAAATATTTTACTGTGGTAGATATAAGCAATGCTTTCTTTTCAATACCTATACATCCTGATAGCCTGTATTGGTTTGCATTTACATTTCAGGGTAAAAGATATACCTATACTCGGCTACCGCAGGGATATTGTGAAAGTCCAACGATATTTGCACAAGAAATGGCAAGCAACCTGGCAGGGTTTACCCCACCAGGAGGTAGTCAGATTCTACTTTATGTAGATGACATCTTGCTAGCAGCCCCTACCCAGCATCAATGCAGGGAAGATACGATAGCATTATTGAAATTTTTAGCAGCACAAGGACATAAAGTAAACAAAAGTAAGTTACAACTTTGGAGAAAACAGGTTAGATACCTAGGATATGTAATATCCAATGAGGGTAGAATACTAGACGAAGACAGAAAAACAGCGATTTTACAGGCACCCAAACCAGCAACCAAGAAGGAAATGATGTCCTTCTTGGGAACGACTAATTTTTGTCGAAGCTGGATATCAAACTATGCTTTAGAATCCGCTCCACTGGCTGATTTAATATATAAAACACCAATGGCAGCACAAGATGTATTACAATGGACACCTGAAGCAGAAACAGCTTTCTGCAGACTAAAACAATTGATAGCTTCATCACTAGTTTTAGGACTTCCAAATTACCACAAAAGATTTTTCAGACTGTAGATTGTAAACAGGGATACATGACGTCAGTTTTGACGCAACAGCATGGGGATAAGCAACGCCCCATAGCTTACTATTCATCACAGTTAGATCCAGGGGCACGATCATTGCCTCACTGTGTGCAAGCAGTAGTCGCAGCTGCAATGGCAGTACAGGCTTCGGCCTCAGTGGTGTTGTTCCACCCTCTCACACTGAGAGTGCCTCATGCAGTCGCGATAATTTTACTGCAAGAGAAAATAGCATATCTATCTCCTGCTAGACATCTTTCATGTATGACCATACTGCTGAGCCAACCTCATATGGTAATTGAGCGATGTACAACATTAAATCCATCAACGTTACTTCCAACTCCTGTGGATGGCACACCGCACAGTTGCCTGCAGGAAATTGAGCAAATAACTTTGCCCAGACAAGACCTCACTGATATGCCCTTGGATGATGCCGAGGTGACATTTTATGTGGACGGTTCATGCAGAAAGGGTCCTACAGGGAAAAATCTAGTAGGGTATGCAGTAGTCACAGATACAGAGATTTTAGAAGCCCAACCCTTACAGCATAACCTGTCTGCTCAAGCAGCAGAACTGATAGCCTTAACACGGGCTTGTACTCTAGCGAAAGATAAATGTGTGAACATATATACTGACAGTCAGTATGCTTTCTCTACAGTGCATGTTTTCGCACAGCAATGGAAAAATACGGGAATGATAACATCTACTGGCAAACCGATTAATCATGCGCAACTTATTTTGAACTTGTTAGATTCCATTCAGTTACCTACTAAAGTAGCTATTTGTAAATGTTTAGCTCATACAAAACAACAGGATGCAATTTCAAAAGGAAATGCAAAAGCTGATGCAGCTGCAAAGCAAGCAGCCTCAGACTCAGAAACTTTACTTTTAACCGAGGAATTACAACCCTCTGAGATTTTAGATTTAGAAATGTTAAAAACGATGCAGACATTAACTACAAAAGTTGAGAAACAAAAATGGGAGAAACGAGGTGCAATCCTCGAAAATGGACTGTATATCTCCAAAGAGAAAACAATATTGCCGTCTAATTTATTTAGATATGCAGCTTTGTTGAGCCATGGGCAGTGCCATGTCTCAACAGGGGGGATGGTACAGTTAGTAAATCGAATATTCCAAACATATGGATTCACAAACTTTACACAAAAATTTTGTGCAGCATGCCATGTCTGTAATAAACATCATGCACAAGGAGCATTCAAACCCAAGCAAGGGAGTTTTCCTATACCACCATATCCGTTCCATACTATCTGTATGGATTTCATAGAACTGAACAAATGTGAAGGGAAAAATACTGTTTAGTAATTATAGACATGTTTTCCAAATGGGTAGAAGCTTTTCCAACTAAAAATCCGGATGCAGCAACAGTGGCAAAGGCCCTAATAAAAGAAATAATTCCTAGATTTGGCATACCGGAAAGAATCTATAGTGACAATGGGACACATTTTGTGAATCAAACGATTCACCAACTTGGGAGATTCTTTGGGATCTCCTTGAAGAATCATTGTGCTTACCACCCACAGTCTGCAGGACTGGTAGAAAGGTACAATGGAATTTTAAAAAACAAGTTGAGGAAGTTAGTAGATGATACACAGAAGAATTGGATTTGCTGTTTGCCTTTGGCACTGCTGAGCATGAGAACAGTTCCAAATGTAAAGGGTTTGACCCCCTTTGAAGTGATATTTGGAAGGGCATATTATGTGCCACAGTGGAAAGCTCTCATGCCTGCAGAACTAGAGGCTGACAGCTCATTAGCTAGCTACATAAAGAAACTGTTAACAAATAAAACTGTTTTGCAGTTGAACTCTTTTTCAGATAAAAGACAGACCAGACCGTTGGAAGCAGTGCTGACCCCAGGGTCCTGGGTTTGGTTGAAGGTCACGAAGAGGAAGAATTGGGCGAGTCCAAAGTGGGAAGGACCGTACCAGGTACTGTTGGCGATGCCTACTGCAGTCAAAGTTGCTGAGAGGTCGTCCTGGGTCCACCTGACGCACTGTAAACCGGTAAAGAATTTTCAACTTGATAAACATTTTGTGACTGACACACAACAAAGGCAGGATGGCCAAGAGCAAAATGAGTAAAAATACAGATCAACCCCGAAGATATTGTTTAATCATCTTGCTAACTATGCATTTATTGACTATGATTGTGATGACTTTCCTTTTGTTGTGGTTCTTCCTACATATAGCCACACAAGTGAAAGTGGAGAAACGTGATGAACTGTCTATAGACTGGCATCCAAACTTTAACACATACCTAGCTATGAAGCGTGTGTATGTAGAGACTATGAACATTTCAAATTGCTGGGTTTGTACTGCCATACCAACAGCATATGGAGGACTGTTGATGTCCGCTGTCCCCTTGGGGATAAATGAGACTTGGGAAAATTTACTTTTGATACAGGTTCTGTAAGATCACAGGACAAAATTGCATTGTATTTGCCTATTACACAGAGGGGAATTGTATGTTTTATAAGAATGACACACTCCAAGTGGGTTGGAGTAACTGTAACATAACTATATCTTATAAATGCTATATTAAAGCTAAAGATAAAGGCACTGTTTGTAACACAAATTATGATTCATATTTGAGCTTAATGAAAACAACATTAAGTGATGTGCAGAGAAATCCTGTCTTGCATAAACAATTGTCTGTTATAGACAAGAAAATGTTTCATTCAGAATTAACCGCATCAGTACCAAAGTAGAAAACTGTTATTTTGTTTGTGGGAAAAAGCATACAAATGGCTACCTGAGAATTGGTCCGCAGTTGTTTTTGGGTTATCTGGTTCCGCTATAAGGCATACTGCAGAATTACCTCTAGGTAAGATCTGAAAATGTAAGAGATGTAGCCCGAAAACCTGAAGATCCAATCGGAAAACCTGTAAATCCAATGGGAAAAATCGAAGCTGGTTGGAAGAACCATCATTCCGTGAAAGATAAAGAAAAATTGACTCATATGGACTTGAGTGACAGTGTTATATCCTGGGCTGGAATATTTCCAGCATATGGAGCAGTCAAATCGATCTGGGAGTTGAGAAAACTGTCGAAGCTTCTCGAAGTAATGAGTAACACAACTTTTTCTGCTCTCGAACTAGTGACTGATGAACTGAATGCAATGAGAACTGTTGTGCTACAAAACCGAATGGCTCTTGACTTCACCCTAGCGGCGAGAGGTGGTACTTGTGCGCTTATCAAAGAAGAATGCTGTGCGTACATACCAGACAATCGACACGAGATTAATGACCACCTAGAGGTAATACAGCAGGTATCGGCCATGACTGAACCAGGCCCAAACCCGCTGACGAACTTTTTCCAGAGTCTGTTTGGTGGGTGGGGTTCTATCCTAATTAATGTTTTGATTGCTATTTGTGTTGGTCTGCTCCTATTAGGAGCATGTGTCTGTTGTGGGATCCCCTGTATGAAAAGATTAGTCAAAGATTTTGTTGATATATCTGTAACTGAAACTTTGTACCAAGACATTGAATTGGAACTATTGATTCCAGACGAAACTTGTTCCGAAATATAAACTAAATGACTTGCCTAGTTGAAAGTCCTCAAAGGAGAAGGCTAGGGGACGATATAACATTGTTTATGTTTCTGAATAGAATAAAAAGTATTAAAAGGGAGGAAAATGTTAGAAAAATATGTATTTGAACATGTATAAAGTGCTAGCTTAAAAGCAAATAGTATATAATGCATTTTATTCTATTTACAATATGGCAATAAGAATGATTTTACATGCAATTGCTTGAAGCTTTGGAGCTGCAGTGTATTTGAACTCTGACCCTGGCAGTAGCCAGCTCAGCAAGCTTATGTTTTTCACTAATGATTATCTGCTGGGTCAGGAAAATTAAATGTATAAAGCATTGAATATTCTTATTCTTTCCTCTGAGATAATTGGCCTTGTGAATGTTATCAGAGATAAGACACAGCTGCTAAAGTAAAGTTGCAAGAAGAACAAAGAAGACTGAACCAACTATTGTATTCGAGCAAGCCTGAGACCTTGAAAGAGTAACATTTACAGAAAGACATTATAACGAACCAGGTGCTTTCCAAGGCTGTATTGTTCCCATGGGAAAACTTTTAAAATGTATAACGTCAGCTTTTTCTTATGAATAGAATATTGTAGACCATAGTGATGTAGGTGCCCTGTGACAAACCACGTCAGTAAGGTGGGCACAGCTTGAATGTAAGACTATATAAAATTGTGTATTTCCTGCATCATGTCAGACAAAACTCTATATTTGTATGGTTTTTTGCCTCCTGGTGTACACTAGTAAACTTTTGCATCTGAGCCTCCTGTGTTGTTATCATTTGTTTTTATTTAACAGTTTGGTCCTCCTTGAACCGGAATTCCCTTGGTAAGCTGCAGATCAGAGTGTATCGGTGGTCGAATACTGCGCAGGAGAAGTTACCGAAACGGTTCTTCTTGAAACACAAAGACCTCTGACTGAATTGTCGTTTTGAGAGGCTGGCCACTTTCTGATCTGCGGCCGAAGAGCGGTCTCGAACTGGTCGACCCAGGAGGCTCAGGTAGGAAGATATTTGCCTTTTTTCTGTTTTAGATCAGGGACTAGGTTACAGTAAATGTCATTGTCAGAGATTTGTTATACAGATCAGGGACGAAAAGAAAATTACTGTATATTTTGTCAGGGACCAGGGAAACAGAATAAGGTAAGCAGTTATTCTAGATAAACTGTGTAAGGAACTGAAATACCACGTGGTGAAAAGGGTTACGTAAAATTTTCTTTTAGAATGGGAAATCAGTGCACTAAAAAATCGCGAGATCCGCCCCTAACTGATGACGCAAAATATATGCAATTACAACGGACTGATAATGTAAGGTATTATACAAAATGGGTTAATAAATACGGATTTGACGGTAAATTAAACAAGATTTCATTAGTTAAACTTTTAAAACAGCTTAAATCTGATGCAGAAGGTCAGGCAAAAAAACCACAGCGATTAGGCATTCCTCAAGCACACAGGTGGATTGAGGAAGTAAACCGAAGGGAACAGAAAACTAAAAATGCAAAAACATTATTTTTAGACAAAGAGGATAATAATACAGTAATAGCGACGGCCCCTCCCCCTCCGCCCCCTCCAATGCCTTTTTCAGGATATGAAGCAGGAGGACAAGCTGGTCCACCTCCACGTTATCCTGAAGTTACAAGAGTACTAAAACCATTTGTTAGAGATCCTATTGAAACTAGGTCCCGGACACGTAAAACACTTGGGGACACAGACTTATATCAAATAGGGAAAAACACACTAGAAGAGAGTGAGGAAGAAATCTGTCCACTAATCGAGGTACCAAATCCTCAGGCAGGACAGGAAGGGCAGGACCCAACTCTTCTAGTATATAGACCATGGACACCGGAAGATATTCGAAAGCTACAGAGGGAATCCCTCATCCAAAAGTTAATTACACAAATTTTTACAAGATTTACAAGGTATGAGACTAAGTTACCACTTGAATGGGGAAGAAGTAGAAAAGGTAGTTAGACAGATTGTGGGTCCAGACTGGCACATGATTTGTGGCACCTGGAATCCTCGTAATGCAGAGCTTAAACCACTCCCACATAGTGACGCAGAATTAGACAACAGAGTGAAAGGTCTTACAGACCGAATTTCTGAAAAATGGAAACCTAGAGCAGATTGGACTTGCATTAATCAATGCATACAGCAAGAGAATGAAACTGTAGATGGGTACTATGGTAGATTATTGGAATGTTTCAATAACCATAGTGGTATGGCTATTCCTGAAAATCAGACACATGATACCTCGTATGAACAGCAACTGAAAAATGCATTTTTGAAAGGTTGCATTGCACCTATCAGTAGCTTTATTACAAAGCATATGATAGATCATCGAACAAGTAGGCTACAAGCCTTACTTGAATATGCTAGACATGCTGAAAGACACTTTAATAGTAAAAAGAAAAAGAAGACACAGGTCTTCACAGCTGAAGACGGAGCAGAGGTCTTTGTAGTACAGTCAGGTAAAAAGGGTAAGAAAAATACCCAGGGAAATAGACAATCTGACAAAAGGTCAGAAGATTTTGAAGAGAGAAAAAAGAAAGGTGAGTGCTTTAAGTGCAGTAAGAAAGGACATTTAGCAAGGGATTGCAGGCTAAATAAAAAGATGACTACAGAAAATAAAGGTGATGAGGACTGACTATATGATAGTGATGAAAATCAGAAATCATCAGGGAAGGAAAACAAACAAAGGGCAAACGTAAATGTAGTAGAAGGAACAGAGGAAGTGCAAGCAGATGTAGAGGATGAAGAAAGTGAAATTTTAGATTTGGCATTACTGAGCTTGGAGCTCTATTTGGCAGACACAAAACCGGAAGTTACACTTCTGGTGGAAGGAAGGGAAGTGAAATTCTTGTGTGACTCAGGAGCATCACGAACTTTGATACACCCTTCAAAGTTACCAGAATATTCTGAATCACCTGACTATATATTAGTGAAAGCAGCAAATGGACAGCTATATAGGAGCCACTCTCCCATGATATAGCAATAACTGACCCAGTTTCAGGTATGACTCAGAAAAGTAAAATTGTAGTTTCTATGAAATGTCCAGTAAACTTACTGGGAAGAGATCTTATGCAGATATTTGGCATAGCGGTAGTTCCCACTATGCAGGGTATGGAAGCACAAAGACAAATGGATACTTTTGTGGTGCGACCAGAGGGTGAAACCTTTTACTGGTACAGCCAGGACCTAGTTACTACTGGTCCAGGGGCAGTAACCGGAGAACTGATGAATGTAGCCATCAGTAAGGCCCCCTCCCTTGACACTGACCAACAGCATTTGTTACATTGTACTCTATACTACTGTAGCATGCCAGGACCTGATAAAGAATATGAGCAAGAGTTGTTCAAAAATCCTGCTAACAGATTAGTATTACGAACCTTGTATTGGGATACTGAGGGAAACAGTGTGGTAAGCTGTTCACTACCTCAGGAATTCATGACACTGTACAAATCTAATAGACTACCACATGTCAGCTTGACAAAGAATAAGGATGTGAGATGGGCAGACTTAGGAGAAAAAGTAACAAGATGGTTAAAACAAACTGATTTAGAATTATCAGAACAGGGAATACAAAAACAGAAATTGAATTGGCTAACACAGACACATCCAGCTGTACACTTACAAACTAGTGAAGACAGCTGATTAGCATTCTTATTAGAAGAAGAAGAAAAGCCTTGTGTGATATACCAGATATTCTTTGGTCAACAGGTAAATCAGATGTAGGACTTATTCAAACAGCAGGACCAGTAACTATTACACCAAAATCAGCATTTAGACCACAAAAATTGAATTGGCTAACACAGACACATCCAGCTGTACACTTACAAACTAGTGAAGACAGCTGATTAGCATTCTTATTAGAAGAAGAAGAAAAAGCCTTGTGTGATATACCAGATATTCTTTGGTCAACAGGTAAATCAGATGTAGGACTTATTCAAACAGCAGGACCAGTAACTATTACACCAAAATCAGCATTTAGACCACAAAAGACAATACCCTTGAGGAAAGATGCAGAGCAAGGAATCAAGCCTATAATAGCAGCATTACTCAAGGAAGGAATACTGGTAGAATCTCTTGACTCACCATGTAACACCCCTCTATTTCCTGTTAAAAAAGCAAACGCGAAATGGCGGATGGTACAGGATTTACAAGCTGTAAACAATGCAATAATACCCAGAGCACCTATGGTGCCAGACCCACACACCTTGTTGAATGATTTAAAACCACAACAAAAATATTTTACTGTGGTAGATATAAGCAATGCTTTCTTTTCAATACCTATACATCCTGATAGCCAGTATTGGTTTGCATTTACATTTCAGGGTAAAAGATATACCTATACTCGGCTACCGCAGGGATATTGTGAAAGTCCAACGATATTTGCACAAGAAATGGCAAGCAACCTGGCAGGGTTTACTCCACCAGGAGGTAGTCAGATTCTACTTTATGTAGATGACATCTTGCTAGCAGCCCCTACCCAGCATCAATGCAGGGAAGATACGATAGCATTATTGAAATTTTTAGCAGCACAAGGACACAAAGTAAACAAAAGTAAGTTACAACTTTGGAGAAAACAGGTTAGATACCTAGGATATGTAATATCCAATGAAGGTAGAATATTAGATGAAGACAGAAAAACAGCGATTTTACAGGCACCCAAACCAGCAACCAAGAAGGAAATGATGTCCTTCTTGGGAACGACTAATTTTTGTCGAAGCTGGATATCAAACTATGCTTTAGAATCCGCTCCACTGGCTGATTTAATATATAAAACACCAATGGCAGCACAAGATGTATTACAATGGACACCTGAAGCAGAAACAGCTTTCTGCAGACTAAAACAATTGATAGCTTCATCACTAGTTTTAGGACTTCCAAATTACCACAAAAGATTTTTTCAGACTGTAGATTGTAAACAGGGATACATGACGTCAGTTTTGACGCAACAGCATGGGGATAAGCAACGCCCCATAGCTTACTATTCATCACAGTTAGATCCAGTGGCACGATCATTGCCTCACTGTGTGCAAGCAGTAGTCGCAGCTGCAATGGCAGTACAGGCTTCGGCCTCAGTGGTGTTGTTCCACCCTCTCACACTGAGAGTGCCTCATGCAGTCGCGATAATTTTACTGCAAGAGAAAATAGCATATCTATCTCCTGCTAGACATCTTTCATGTATGACCATACTGCTGAGCCAACCTCATATGGTAATTGAACGTTGTACAACATTAAATCCATCAACGTTACTTCCAACTCCTGTGGATGGCACACCGCACAGTTGCCTGCAGGAAATTGAGCAAATAACTTTGCCCAGACAAGACCTCACTGATATGCCCTTGGATGATGCCGAGGTGACATTTTATGTAGACGGTTCATGCAGAAAGGGTCCTACAGGGAAAAATCTAGTAGGGTATGCAGTAGTCACAGATACAGAGATTTTAGAAGCCCAACCCTTACAGCATAACCTGTCTGCTCAAGCAGCAGAACTGATAGCCTTAACACGGGCTTGTACTCTAGCGAAAGATAAATGTGTGAACATATATACTGACAGTCAGTATGCTTTCTCTACAGTGCATGTTTTCGCACAGCAATGGAAAAATAGGGGAATGATAACATCTACTGGCAAACCGATTAATCATGCAACTTATTTTGAACTTGTTAGATTCCATTCAGTTACCTACTAAAGTAGCTATTTGTAAATGTTTAGCTCATACAAAACAACAGGATGCAATTTCAAAAGGAAATGCAAAGCTGATGCAGCTGCAAAGCAAGCAGCCTCAGACTCAGAAACTTTACTTTTAACCGAGGAATTACAACCCTCTGAGATTTTAGATTTAGAAATGTTAAAAACGATGCAGACATTAACTACAAAAGTTGAGAAACAAAATGGGAGAAACGAGGTGCAATCCTCGAAAATGGACTGTATATCTCCAAAGAGAAAAAACAATATTGCCGTCTAATTTATTTAGATATGCAGCTTTGTTGAGCCATGGGCAGTGCCATGTCTCAACAGGGGGGATGGTACAGTTAGTAAATCGAATATTCCAAACATATGGATTCACAAACTTTACACAAAAATTTTGTGCAGCATGCCATGTCTGTAATAAACATCATGCACAAGGAGCATTCAAACCCAAGCAAGGGAGTTTTCCTATACCACCATATCCGTTCCATACTATCTGTATGGATTTCATAGAACTGAACAAATGTGAAGGGAAAAAATACTGTTTAGTAATTATAGACATGTTTTCCAAATGGGTAGAAGCTTTTCCAACTAAAAATCCGGATGCAGCAACAGTGGCAAAGGCCCTAATAAAAGAAATAATTCCTAGATTTGGCATACCGGAAAGAATCTATAGTGACAATGGGACACATTTTGTGAATCAAACGATTCACCAACTTGGGAGATTCTTTGGGATCTCCTTGAAGAATCATTGTGCTTACCACCCACAGTCTGCAGGACTGGTAGAAAGGTACAATGGAATTTTAAAAAACAAGTTGAGGAAGTTAGTAGATGATACACAGAAGAATTGGATTTGCTGTTTGCCTTTGGCACTGCTGAGCATGAGAACAGTTCCAAATGTAAAGGGTTTGACCCCCTTTGAAGTGATATTTGGAAGGGCATATTATGTGCCACAGTGGAAAGCTCTCATGCCTGCAGAACTAGAGGCTGACAGCTCATTAGCTAGCTACATAAAGAAACTGTTAACAAATAAAACTGTTTTGCAGTTGAACTCTTTTTCAGATAAAAGACAGACCAGACCGTTGGAAGCAGTGCTGACCCCAGGGTCCTGGGTTTGGTTGAAGGTCACGAAGAGGAAGAATTGGGCGAGTCCAAAGTGGGAAGGACCGTACCAGGTACTGTTGGCGATGCCTACTGCAGTCAAAGTTGCTGAGAGGTCGTCCTGGGTCCACCTGACGCACTGTAAACCGGTAAAGAATTTTCAACTTGATAAACATTTTGTGACTGACACACAACAAAGGCAGGATGGCCAAGAGCAAAATGAGTAAAAATACAGATCAACCCCGAAGATATTGTTTAATCATCTTGCTAACTATGCATTTATTGACTATGATTGTGATGACTTTCCTTTTGTTGTGGTTCTTCCTACATATAGCCACACAAGTGAAAGTGGAGAAACGTGATGAACTGTCTATAGACTGGCATCCAAACTTTAACACATACCTAGCTATGAAGCGTGTATATGTAGAGACTATGAACATTTCAAATTGCTGGGTTTGTACTGCCATACCAACAGCATATGGAGGACTGTTGATGTCCGCTGTCCCCTTGGGGATAAATGAGACTTGGGAAAATTTACTTTTGATACAGGTTCTGTAAGATCACAGGACAAAATTGCATTGTATTTGCCTATTACACAGAGGGAATTGTATGTTTTATAAGAATGACACACTCCAAGTGGGTTGGAGTAACTGTAACATAACTATATCTTATAAATGCTATATTAAAGCTAAAGATAAAGGCACTGTTTGTAACACAAATTATGATTCATATTTGAGCTTAATGAAAACAACATTAAGTGATGTGCAGAGAAATCCTGTCTTGCATAAACAATTGTCTGTTATAGACAAGAAAATGTTTCATTCAGAATTAACTCGCATCAGTACCAAAGTAGAAAACTGTTATTTTGTTTGTGGGAAAAAAGCATACAAATGGCTACCTGAGAATTGGTCCGGCAGTTGTTTTTTGGGTTATCTGGTTCCGGCTATAAGGCATACTGCAGAATTACCTCTAGGTAAGATACGAAATGTAAGAGATGTAGCCCGAAAACCTGAAGATCCAATCGGAAAACCTGTAAATCCAATGGGAAAAATCGAAGCTGGTTGGAAGAACCATCATTCCGTGAAAGATAAAGAAAAATTGACTCATATGGACTTGAGTGACAGTGTTATATCCTGGGCTGGAATATTTCCAGCATATGGAGCAGTCAAATCGATCTGGGAGTTGAGAAAACTGTCGAAGCTTCTCGAGGTAATGAGTAACACAACTTTTTCTGCTCTCGAACTAGTGACTGATGAACTGAATGCAATGAGAACTGTTGTGCTACAAAATCGAATGGCTCTTGACTTCACCCTAGCGGCGAGAGGTGGTACTTGTGCGCTTATCAAAGAAGAATGCTGTGCGTACATACCAGACAATCGACACGAGATTAATGACCACCTAGAGGTAATACAGCAGGTATCGGCCATGACTGAACCAGGCCCAAACCCGCTGACGAACTTTTTCCAGAGTCTGTTTGGTGGGTGGGGTTCTATCCTAATTAATGTTTTGATTGCTATTTGTGTTGGTCTGCTCCTATTAGGAGCATGTGTCTGTTGTGGGATCCCCTGTATGAAAAGATTAGTCAAAGATTTTGTTGATATATCTGTAACTGAAACTTTGTACCAAGACATTGAATTGGAACTATTGATTCCAGGCAAAACTTGTTCGAAATATAAACTAAATGACTTGCCTAGTTGAAAGTCCTCAAAGGAGAAGGCTAGGGGACGATATAACATTGTTTATGTTTCTGAATAGAATAAAAAGTATTAAAAGGGAGGAAAATGTTAGAAAAATATGTATTTGAACATGTATAAAGTGCTAGCTTAAAAGCAAATAGTATATAATGCATTTTATTCTATTTACAATATGGCAATAAGAATGATTTTACATGCAATTGCTTGAAGCTTTGGAGCTGCAGTGTATTTGAACTCTGACCCTGGCAGTAGCCAGCTCAGCAAGCTTATGTTTTTCACTAATGATTATCTGCTGGGTCAGGAAAATTAAATGTATAAAGCATTGAATATTCTTATTCTTTCCTCTGAGATAATTGGCCTTGTGAATGTTATCAGAGATAAGACACAGCTGCTAAAGTAAAGTTGCAAGAAGAACAAAGAAGACTGAACCAACTATTGTATTCGAGCAAGCCTGAGACCTTGAAAGAGTAACATTTACAGAAAGACATTATAACGAACCAGGTGCTTTGCAAGGCTGTATTATTCCCATGGGAAAACTTTTAAAATGTATAACGTCAGCTTTTTCTTATGAATAGAATATTGTAGACCATAGTGATGTAGGTGCCCTGTGACTAACCACGTCAGTAAGGTGGGCACAGCTTGAATGTAAGACTATATAAAATTGTGTATTTCCTGCATCATGTCAGACAAAACTCTGTATTTGTATGTTTTTTTGCCTCCTGGTGTACACTAGTAAACTTTTGCATCTGAGCCTCCTGTGTTGTTATCATTTGTTTTTATTTAACAGTCTCCATTACCCTTCTTTTCTTGTAACTAGGAAAAATCTGAAGTAAAACCCCCTTCCTAAAAATTATCTGAGCATTGGTTCTATACTACCTTGAGTCTGCAATTCTTGGAGTATGCATTGTAGAAGATGGACTCAGTTCTGGGATGGGAGGTATGCTATTCAGAGGGGGAAGTTCTTTCCAGGCCATGACATAACCCTTTATATAATTGAAAATACACAGCAGTCTGTGGTGATCTTTTACCAACGTGATATTAACTAAGTTGGCCTTTTGGAGGTGGTCAGGGCAAGACCGAGGGGTTGGAGGATCTTGTTTTGTAAATAGTCACAGAGATTTTTCTCTGAAGGGGGGCCTCCCAGATGTGGGGTCCCTCTGTGATTTCTCTTGGAATCTCTTTCTGGGAGACTTCCTGTGTTTTTGAATGGGTCTGGATTCCCTTTTAACAAAAGAAGTGGGCTTAGCTTGGTATTCCCTCTGATATCCAGGCACAGAGGTTAACAGAATCTGCCTGCAGTGCTTCATTGTCTTGCCTTGACAGCTTGTGAAACAAACAAAAGGCCTGTGTGCAAAGGAGAATCAATAATTTTGGCATGAAAGTCTTTGGCATGCGTGGGTTGCACAACCATGCACACATGCGAATGACAAAGACAGTAGCAGCTGCTCTAGAAAAGGCTTCTACAGCATCATAAATACATTTAATTTTGTGTCTGGCTACCTGAGTAGCCTGATTAAGCAAGGGTAACACTGGTTATTTGGAATCTGGCCCCTGTGGATCCACCACAGCCATATTTAAGGAGTTGAGCATGGGTAACAAGTACTTGGTCACCTGGGTTTGATAATGAATAGCTCTGAATGCCAGAGTATTACATGTATAAACATTTTTTCCCCACCTATCCACAGCCCCACAGGCATTGTCTGATGTTAGGGTATCAGAACTGGAAAGAGGTTTTGAAGGTTTATCAGAAGAGAGATACTATACAGAGGTTGGTCATAGGATTGTTGTAAAAGACCTTAGGTTCATGAGCAACTTTATCAAATCTGGCTCATCTGTTGGGGGCAGGAGGCTGTGAATCAGGGGTGGCAAAGAAAAACTGGAAATCATCCAAGAAAGCTTAGGGAACTGGAGGACAGGTGAAGGGGTTGCAGTACCCATTTCCAAGAGGTTGTATTATCTTTTTTGCACCTCTGAAATCTATCTATACTCCCATTCAAAACATTTCATCGTGTTTATAATTGTCTCCCCAAATGAAGCTTCTTCAATAAGAGAAGCAGGGGAAATGGAGTCTTCCTCATCAGAGGGGAATTGGTCAGGACAGTGTATTTGAGAGGAGTATGCTAGAGAATGTTCAAAGTCAGAGGCATCTTCCTCTTCAGAAGAAGCTGAATAAACAGTAATTTTATGGGGTATGGGGTATGGGAGGAGGATGGGCAGAAAACGATGGAGGCTTCAGAGCTATAATGGTGTTGAGCAGGCCAGGAGAAAAGTCCATCAATTTGTTTTCCCAAAATGGAGAGGAGAACAGACATGCTTAGTATTTTGTTTTCTTTTTTGGTGGGATGCCTTCCAGGCCCTCTGAAATTATGATCCACAATTCATTTTTCCCTGTGGGATCTGATGCCTCAGAAAGGCCCTCAGATGCCATTCTGGCCTCTGTCAGGGTCTCAGTAGAAGTGGAATTGGATGTTCCATGGGTTCTGCAATCTCAGCAGGTAAGTCAGAATCAGAAGAGGTTGACTGAATACCCTAACTGGGCCTTTTGATTTTTTTCTTCAAGGGTAGTGGTACTCTGGGGAAGTGGAATCCACCATCTTGGAGTGGACCAAACATTCGGAACTGAATCTCTAAGAAAGTGGTAAGTGAAGCCAAATGGGATCACAAAGTCTTTGGCACAAAGGATTGCAAATCAGAAGAGACACTGGGTATGCAGAGCTTTGTACAGGATTTCCCTACCACACTTGCACTTACCCCTCCTAGCTGACATCTAACACAGATATAGATGACAACAGTCAACAAGACACCCCCACACCAATTCCATGTAGAGGAATGGGTAAAAGGGTATTGATGATGGTGCTGATCCATGTGGGTGTAAGTGACATGGCCAGCAAAACCCCAAAGGACCTACAGAGAAACATATCAGAGCTCTCCATGCATGTCACAAATGCAGGCAATATGCTGGTCTTGAGCAGAATCTAGGAAAGACTCTGGCCCTGAATGGAATCCTTCCTTCTCCAGGAATGATGCATAGGTGTAAAGAAAAGATAGTTAACTTCAATAATTGGGTAAAATTATGGTGCCATTCCAGGGCAATCCAATATATGTCAGCATGGGAAGAGATGCTCAGCAGTCCTACTTTATTTGCCAAGGATGGTCTGCAACTTTTATTCTAAGACTTCTGCATACTGGCTAAAGCTTTTGCTACACCATAGTGCTTTTTTAGGTAGATTCCAGCTGATGGATATTCCAACATAACTAACATATCAAGTCCAAAACAGGATCACATTAAAGTAGCTTTACTCAATGTAAATCTCAACAACAAAACACAAACTTTGGGGCTCTCTTACATTTGGAACATATTCATGTCCATGTAGTTACTGAAATTTGCTCTACATATTAAAAAAACACTCCCTCCATACCTGGGTTTTATACCTACCATGCCTTTAGACTTGATGGCAGCTGCTGTTGCATCTCCTACATGGATCCTGGGGACTCAAAAACAGAACACATTCACCAAATCACAGTGAACTGCGAAGAAATTAGATTTTTATGAGAAAATAAATAATGACTGGAATCTATCTTGAATTAAAATGGAGACTATGTCCATGTGACTTCAAATATTATTTATTTTCCTACATAAGCATATATTCCCATGCTTTGTTAGCTCAGCTATAAAGAAATAGAATTAGTTACTGCTTCTATCTTTTAATTTCTCCACCTCTTTTAGGTTTCTAATACCATGATGGGAATGAACCCCATTCCTAAGTCAAAATGTAATTACAGTTCTTGAAATTAGTATTGTTTCAGTCTTTGATGTTACCTAGAAGGGCACTTTGCAGCACTTGCAATGTGCCCAGTAATGACTCCTTCTGCCAGTCATATGGAGTAACATGTATCAGTAACATATCTAAGTACAACTGTAAGACCTGTCGCTCCTACTACTATTGGGACTGTCTGGGTATCCTTCCACATTGCCCTCATTTCTTCCTGCAAGTCTTGTTAGTTTATGACTTTGTGTCTCAATGTAAGACACTCATGTCACTGGGTGTAGCAATTTCAATGATCAATTTTTATCTTCTTTTCATGGACTACTATATCTGGTTTTCTTGCATCTATTTTTTGAACTGTTGGCAATGTGTGATCTCATGTTTTATAAACATCATCGTTTTCTATAATGCTTTGAGACTCATGTTTCCAATGTTTCTCACTTACTTCAATATTATAAGTACCATGTTCAATCATAGCCTCACCTCAGGCTTTGTGCCCACTGAATGGCACACAGCGACAGTTATCCCACTCCACAAAGGGGAAGCCACCACGGACCCTGGGAACTACCACCCCATTAGCCTGATGAGCCCGGTCTGCAAGGCCATGAAATGTATCATCATGGAACTTATAAACAAAGACATTGGTAACCTCCAAACTCTGGACCCCACGCAGTTCGGGTTTGTAAAAGGCAGATCATGTCTTCTAAACCTGATAGACTTCTTTGAAGCAGTTACCAAAGCCGTAGATAAGGGTAAGGTGGCTCACACAGCCTATCTAGATCTTACATAGGCATTCAACACCATCCTCCACTCTGGAATTATAGATAAACTCACTAAACTAGGTATAAATCCCTATGTCACAAGATGGGTTGCCAACTGGCTCACTGACACAACTCACACTGTGAAAGTAGCAGACTCCAAATCAGACTTCAGACCAGTGACAAGTGGATTACCACAGGGTTCAGTCCTGGGTCCTCTCCTGTTTGGTATCTACTTCTCTGAAGTACAGGCTAACACAGAAGGTCTTTGGCTAACAAAGTTCACAGATGACTGCAAACTAGGAGCCATAATCGAAACTCCTAACGATGTGGACATCCTACAAAAGGGCCTCACCGAGACAGATGCCTGGTGTCAAAGCCATGGCCTCAAGCTCAATACCAAAAAGTGCATTGTCATCCCCTTTGGTAAAAACTCTGTACCGATGAACTACCACATAGGTGGTAGTCTACTTAACACTGAAAGTGTGATAAGAGACCTTGGGACACAGGTGGACAGTAGTCTCTCCTTTGATAATCACATTGCCACAGTAGTCAGGAAATCCTTCTACATGGCACACCTAATCACAAAAGGTTTCTCATCCAGGAAAAAAGAGGTCATTGTTCCCCTGTATTCTTCACTCATTAGACCCATTATAGAGTACAATGCCCCTTTTGGTATGTACCTCAAGAGACCTCTACAACAACTGGAAAGGCCACAGAAATACCTCACAAAGAGGATTACCAGCCTCAAACAGATGCCCTACGCAGACCATCAAAAAACTCCAGCTTTACTCCATCGCATATCGCCTACTCAGAGGTGATCTCTGTCTAACATACAAAGCAATGTCAAACCCAGAGCTGATGGACATGCTCCACTTAAAGAAATCCCAATCCCTATGAGCTACATGCTCTAGGGACCTAAACCTTGTCACCACAATAAACAGAACATGCTGGAGGGATAGATTCCTGTCCCAGAGACTTCCCATACTCTGGAACAAGCTACCTATCTATATCAAACAAAACTCCTCATTAGCACTCTTCAAGAAAAATATTGATGATTGGATGGGAAAAAGGAAATTCACCCCAGGGATCTCTTCTGTGGCTCTGCTCGACAGTGGCACAAGAAAATAATTTTCTTGGGTGGCGAAAGCCACGGTACCTTTTTGGCTAGGCTTATATAGGCCCTAAGGCCAATAGCCTAGTACCTACCTATGAACCTACCTATGAACCTATAATGTTTGCAAAATCCCCAATGCAACAGTTTTGCCATATCAGTATGGCTTTCAGTATACAGACTTTCTGACATTAGTACATCACAACCAGCAACAAGATGTGAGACTGTCTCCAGTTCTGTTTTACAAAACCTACATTTGTCTGTTTCTCCATGTTCAGCAGACTTTGTAAACCAATATGTAGGTAGTCCATTATCTTGGGCTGCCAGTATTACCCTTTCATCTTTTCAATTAAATTCACCTCTCCTTAACCATTCTTGCATTTAATCATGATCAACATGAGGCTGTTCCAAGAGTTTTCTATATTTGCAACTATATTTATGCATCTTCCACATTTCTTGCATTCTCATCTGATCTTTCACTTTATATTATAGGTTCATAGGTGGGTACTAGGCTATCTACCCAAAGGCATTTATAAGCCTAGCCAGAATGTGTTGGCTTTCGCCATCCCCTTAGATTAGTTCCCTGTGCCTCTGTTCAGCAGAGCCACTGAAGTGATCCCCGAGGGAAACTTTCTGTTTCCCATCCACTCACCAAGGTTTCTTTTGAAGAGTGTTAGCGAGGAGCTCTGCCTAATGTAGATTGGGATCTTGTTCCAAAGCATTGGAAGTCTCTGGGACTGGCATCTATCCCTCCAGCACGTCCTATTTATTGTTGTGGTAAGGTTTAGATCCCTAGAGCGTGTGGCTTGAGGGAATAAGGTTTTCTTTAGGTGGAGCATGTCTATCAATTCTGGGTTGGACATAGCCTTGTATGTCAGGCAGAAATCACCTCTGAGTAGGTGGTATGTAACTGAGTACAACTGGAGTTTCTTCAGTCGAGCTGCATAGGGCATCTGTTTAAGGCCATTGATCCTCTTGGTGAGGTACCTCTTTGGTCTTTCCAGCTGTTGCAGGTGTCTTGTAAGGTACATCCCAAATGGGGCATTGTACTCTAAGATGGGTCTGATGAGTGATGAGTAGAGGGGCACAATGACCTCTTTTGATCTGGATGCAAACCCTTTTGTGATTAGGTGGGCCACGTAGAAGGATTTTCTAACCACTTTGGCAATGTGATTATCAAAGGTGAGATTACTATCTACTTGGGTCCCCAGATCCCTTATTATGTCTTCTGTATTTAGGGGACTGCCACCTATATGGTAGTTTGTGGGTACTTTGTTTTTTCCAAAGGGGATGACTATGCACTTTTTGGCATTTAACTTGAGGCCATGATTTTGACACCAGGTATCCGTCTCAGTGAGACCCTTTTGGAGGATGTCTGTGTCAGCCGGTGAGTCAATTATAGCCCCTAGTTTACAGTCGTCTGCGAACTTGGTCAGCTATAGTCCTCCTGTGCTTGTCTGTACCTCTGAGAAGTATATGCTGAACAGGAGGGGTCCTAGGACTGAGCCCTGGGGAACACCACTTATAACCGGTTTAGAGACGGACCTAGCTCCCGCAACTGTCACCATGTGGGTTCTGTCCATGAACCAGTTGGCAACCCATCTTGTAACGTAGGGGTTTATGTTCAGGCTGGTGAGCTTGTCTATAATACCAGAATGGGGAATAGTGTCGAAGGCCTTAGCGAGGTGTAGGTAGGCTGTGTGTACCACCTTTCCCACGTCTATAGCCTTGGTAACTTTCTCAAAGAAGTCCACCAGGTTTAGGAGGCATGATCTGCCCTTAACAAAGCCAAACTGGGTAGGGTCCAGTGTGTGGAGGTTCCCAATGTCTCTGTTAATGAGTTCCATGATAATGCGCTGCATAGCCTTGCAGACCAAGCTAGTCAGGCTTATAGGGTGATAGTTCCCAGGGTCTGTTGTGGCTCCACCTTTGTGGAGCGGGATAACCATTGCTCTGCACCACTCTATGGGTATGTAGCCTGTGGAGAGGCTGAGGTTGAACAGTGTGTTTAGGTGAGGGGTTAGTTCATCTTTGAGCTCGTGTAGGATGCAGCCTGGGACACTGTCCGGTCCCATTGATGCTGAGTTTTTGGCTTTGGAGAGGGCTATTTTAAACTGAGTGTCTGTGATTTCAGGGACTCTACATTCTTCTGGTATGGTTATGGGTCCTTTTGGGGGTGAAGTTTGCACTGAACTTGTATGCCAGGATGTTGGCGATATCGGTCGGTTCAGTGTATTTTGTGCCATTCTGCACTAACTCCGAGCAGATCTGAGCATTGCCACTTAGATTCTTGACATAGCTAAAGAATACCTTGTGGTTATCTTTGGAGTCCTTGGCAATTTTTCTTTCAAAGTTCGCCTTGGATGATTTTATGAGGGATCGTAGTTTCTTGCTGATACTGATCAGGGATGTCTTCCCTTCTTGGGATTTTACTCTTTTCTGTACTAGTTTCCTCCTTCTATTGTATAGCTTGTTTATGGCAGGAGTCCACCAGACTGGTTTCCTTTTCTTGGAGGAGTGAGTCTTGGTTTTGCTTGGGATGGCACGATCCATGCATTCTTGTAGCTGCCCATAGAATGCATTAGTAAAGGATTTTGCAGCTTGGACAGTATTATCCTTCAGCATGGAGGCTTTGAAACTTTCCACCTCGGTCTTAAGTAACGTGAAGTTTGCTTTTGAAAAGTTTTTCATGGTGGCTTTTTTGTCCGGGGGAGGGCATGGAATATGGATATCCAAAGTGATTTGTTTATGGTCAGATCTAACCAGCGAGGGGTTGACCTCTGGTGTGGAACACCGGTCGCCCATGTTGGTGATGACCAGGTCCAATATGTTGTCACCTCTGGTGGGAGTGTTGACCAGTTGAACCAGGGCGTTTAAGTGTATAAATTCTAGGAAAAGTTGGGCAAGGGAGTTAGTACTTGAGTAGTTCTCCCAGTTAATGTTTGGGTAATTGAAATCACCCAATATTAGGGTGTTTGGTAGGACCTTTATGTTTCCCAGTGTTTCCAGAAATGCAGAATGGAGGTCCTGGGACATGGTGGGTGATCTATAGCAAGCTACAATTTGAATTGCAGTTTTGCCTATTGTTACTTGCACGCGGATGATCTCTGATGCATAGTGCTGTGCCACTAACCTGGAGGTGTGGGTATCCTTGATGAATATGGATACGCCCCCGCCTTTTGTATTTTGGTTTGGGTTCTGTGGCCGAAATGTATGGTATGAGTTGTAACCTGGTAGTGCTGGAGCCTTAAACCAGGTTTCTGTTACTGCACATATATCAATTTTCTCCATACTGAGGAGTGCCTTGAGTGCATGCATTTTGAGGTTTAGACTTCTGGCATTGAGTAGCATTACCCTCAGTTTTTTGTTACTTGTACTATTTATGGCGGTGGGTTTGTCTTTTGAGCCTTGCCTAAAAAGGCACTATGGGGGTGGGAAGAGCCTTGGCAAGTATTCAAAAGCCTAAGGGTGACAGGTGCAAGCCATCTCTAGCGAAGCAGCGTGGCTTGTCGAGCATGTCATCCCAGGCGGACAGACACTGGATCCCCTTTGAATGACACCATAAACTTAGCCAATTGTTGAAATCGAGAATTTTTTCTTTATACCGTGGTATCATTCTTGGTGAGGGCAGGATGCTGCTCACGGTCAGGGTCATACCAATCTGGGCTACATGATCAGAGAGCTCTTCCATGTCTCTTTTCATGTAGTCCAAGGAGGTATGGCTCAGGTCATTCACACCAACATGGACAATGACAGAGTCATATTTGTACTTGTTCTGGAGTGACCTGAGTGCTTGTATTATGTGGCGGATCCTGACACCCGACAAGCAGCTAACAGTAACCTTCTCCTTATTCAGCCTAGTGAGTGGGATGTCAGTGTGCCTGACTATAGAGTCACCTATTACTAGTATGTTAGGTATGTTATTTTGCCTTAAGGGCTGTGATTGCATAGCACACTGGTTTTATGAAGTATGTGTTTCATGGTTTGTGTTGGGGGGTGGAGGTTGCTTGGATGTTTGCTTTGGAGGTCTCTATTGGTTTTGCAGATTTTTATTTAGAGCCTCTGAGTGTGTTTTTGTGTATTTATGTGTGTTTTTTGCCGGTGCTGGTTTAATGGGTCTATGTAAGACTGGTGGTGTGATGCAAGTATTTCCCTTCTCCTCTTAACTGTCTGATCCAGTCTTGGGTTGAGAGAGCTTAGCCTCTAGTTTGGCTGTATAACTGCATCTCTCGCATGTATTAGTGTTTGGTGGTAGGAGGAGAGGGTTGTCTGTGTACATGAGGCAGTTCTAACATTGCCTCAAAATGCCCGGATTCACCAGTTGGACTGGAGAGTACACCTGAAACTGCCCTTTGGACATGCCTGGATAGGTACAGTGAACTGTTTTACTGGATGGCTGGTAAGGTCGAATAGAGAGCCTTGTCCTTCTGTACAGTACAGGAGGGTCTGGTGCTAGGGTTTATAAGTGCTTGCTATAAGTTTTGAGCAAGTGCCGGGCTGAGAAATGAAAGGCTTGAATGCTTAAGTTGAAAGTTTGTCTTATTCTAAGGGAAAAATTGAAGAGGAGACTTTGTGGAGCCAGGAATAGTTTTACCCTAGCTGCCCAGCGTGCAAAACCGGGCAAATATGGTATTTATAGCAGGGAAATTAAAGAGACAGAAATTAGCCCAAAATGGCCAGTAAACTACTAATTTCTGGCCTGAAACCACTCCTCCAGGGACAGATAGGCTGCTCAAAGCTCCCCTCTCTCACAGGTGAACAGAGAAACTTCCTTCTATCCAAGTAAGGTATAGGCAAACACAGAGATTTGTAACACAGCCCTGAATTCAGCACTAACCTGAAAACTGGACTATACTAGCTTAGAAAGGCGGGAAACAAGTCAAGTATATTATATATACACAGTAAAATAATGTACTGAAAAAATATATATATATTTTTTTTTTTTTTCAGAAAATAAAGCAGATACACTCAAAAAAAAACAGTTTAAAAGCACAGAAAAAGGCTAATTATTGTTATATATATATATCACATATCAGAGTTGTAGTCAATGCCCCCAATAGTAAAGTAGGAAGAAACACAAATGCAGTAAAAGCAGATGAATAAAGTGCAATTTTTTATTCTTTCTTTTGTTTTTGGCACATTCATTTGCTGACTGATTTTTATCTACTTTTGGTGTTCTTTTGTAGTCCAATCCAATGTGAATTGACAACCCCCCCCCCCTCAAAGTACTGCAGAGGTGTTAAAACTGTCACTGCAACTGACAGCTCAGAAGTGAAGGAAGGGACTTCCAGTATAACTGTCTTCCCCTCTGCCTGCAGTAAGTATTATTTATGTATGTATTTATTTATTTAGTTAGTTAGCCAGCAATAGAAGTGTATTTATTTAAACACTTTCTATTTAATTTTTGGAGCAAGTTTCATAAAATTCTTGAGTCTTTCAGTGTGTTTTACTACTGGTGACTTTTAATTTAACTCTATGTACATGACATTATAATGTTAACTTATTTGTGCATGCCCATTTCTTTCTGTGGAACAGCTGTCTTGTGACATGCTTTTCTTTGAAATTTCCTGGCATTCTACTCATTTGTACATTTTTTGAATTACAGCAAAGCAGTAATTTGCATACCTGAGTCTATGATACTGGCACAGTAAAATAATGTACTGAAAACTCATTCTATTCTACAGTCCATGCAGTGAAACTTTGTTTTTTTTTTTTGGGGGGGGGGGCGGTGTTGCTTACTAAATATTTTCAGAAAATAAGTAGCACTTGCATTAAACATATAAGTACTGCAGTTACTATGTTGTTGTTGTTTGTCTTTCGACTTTTCCCGGTTAGGGGTCGCCACAGCGGAACTCCGGTCTACTAATGATTGGCAGTAGGCTTTTACGGTGCCGAGTTGCCAGCTCGACGCCCAACCTTCAACGAAGGCACGCCCATTCACGCATGTCTTTTGGAATGCCACTCGACCGCGGGGAGGACATGCAGACTCAACACACAAGGCACTTCCCACACTCCAGCTGCACCACCATGGATATATATTTTTTTGCAGTTACTATGATGTTCTCAAAATCAAAAGCAAACTATTAGGCAATTCACTAGTCCCTGGCTTGCATCAGAAAATGTTCTTTGAGCCAATCCTGTCTTTCTGCCTATCTTCAATTATAATGTTAATCTGATCATCGATTGAGTTGCTAATGTGCAACAGACACACTACTCAGCCAAACAGAGTCCTTCATATTTTGACATTACAACTTATGCTACCATCTCTCCAAAATCTAAGAAAAAAATGTGTGCAGGAAACACAACTTAGGAGGCTTGCAACCTTCGGTGAATTGAGGATTGCAGCTTCCAATTCCAGTTGTACTAACTGAACTTGTCAGGTCTGGCAGTAATTCATCGGACTACAGTGCTACTTACTGTGTTATGAGTACAGACTGTCAATTGTTCCTTCATAATTTTACTGTCTACCTTTGTACAAGTCACTGTAAAAGGCCATGCTGTGTGGCGTTTTGGAATATTGTAAGTCTTACTCAAAGTTCTCCTGAATACTGCAGGCAGATATCCACATGCATACTTCATAGCACTGCGCTCTTTGTGTAAATATGTGTAGACCATATACACATTATTTTTAGATACCAAAAAAAAGTATCACATTACACATACCTTTTGCCATCAACTTTGTGACAGCTGCATAATGTAATACTCTCTCACACCGTGCATCAGACATTAGTACATAGTCACACAAGTTAAAATGTGTCACAGGAACCAGCAATCATCTGCACAGGTGACAGGGAGTATACTACACAACAGCTTGGACTATAAACACTGTTAGGAGGAAGGCTTAAAGGACCACTGTGGGCAAATGATGAAGAAAACATATATTTTTTATCTTGCCATGATTTACTGCACCTCCTAAAGCTGCCTGCAGAAAAATAAGTACTCCTTCCTAATTTTATTTTGTTTTCACTCTTGTCTGCCCTCATGGGGGCAGACATTGTGATTCCTTTGGAAAGCTAAATCTGTCCCATAATGCATAGAATGTGAGAATAAATAGCCCTACCATTTGCTGTCAGACTAGATTTCCATTCACTTAGAATGGAACACCTGAAAAAACTGCCAAGTTTGAGGGTCTGCAGCTCATGAGTCATTGACTGGTATGTGTTGAGTTTTACAAATGTTGTTCCTACTGATATACTACACATTCTCTGAAAGAAACTTGCAAAACTGTCAACAAATTACTGAGATAAAAAAGACTTCACAAGGAGCAGTTTTGCATTTCTCAATTCCTGGCCAGGTTACTCCTTACATCTCCCCTCCTTCAGTGGGCTACAGTCTCGCATTTCTAGCTTGGCTAGATTCAACTATTTAGTCAGCTTTGCATGACAACAGATATCAAAAAACCACAGCCTGGTGTGCCACTAAATCTGTTCCCTTGTATGTTTCTTCACTTCTGAATAGTATTTCCCATGAATAAAAAAAAAAGTACACACATCTGTCCAAAGTTTAGGCCAATCTATCCATTTTATAAAATGTGCACAGTAAAATATTCAACTTGTAATGCATTTTGGCTGCTGACATGGTTATCTTTACATAGTTATTCTCTTATAGCATAACCTGAACTTATGGTATTTAATGATAAATTTTACAACAGTTCTCAGTTTCTTAACAATGACCTCCGGACCTAACTGTGGGTGACAGAAATATGCCTGTGTGCTCCTTGGGGGGGGGACACCATCCCCTGAGGTGGTTCCACTGAAGGTAGTGCAGGGCCATTAGATAATGAGGTTCCATTGTGGGTCACGGATGTGATGTGGCCTGGTAAAATGTCTACATTAGGTGGGAGAGGTGTTCCTGCTGGCAAATATTCCCTACACATACTATTGTGTCACTGTCATGGAACATATGTGGGTTGCAATAGTCCACACAATCCCAGAACATGTCCAACAGCATGCATAGATATCCCCAATAACACAGAATGGCAGATGTGTAGCAATCACATAGCAAGCATACCACATGCGTATGTGGAAAAATAGTGGCAGTGACAATGGCATGCAGGTGAAATACTCCATAACAGGCCAGCAATTCTAGGGTCCCCACAGGGAGCATGCCTACAAACGCATAGCAAAAAGTGTGGTACATTACAATATATGTCCCAGTGGTAAATAAACCTGAGCCATACCAACTGAGTTGTGTAACATTTAGTTGGAGCCGATATGGTGGTGGGAGACAGATATGTGCATTGCATTATGGCAACCATGCCATATGAGTTGCTCAGACATGTTTCCATCTTTATGTCTTTCAGGGATGATGGCCCATGTGCAGAATCCAGCCTACAGTGCCACTGAGGATGACATCCTAATCAACAGCCCCATCCAGCACTATCAGCTGCTCTTCTCCAGGACAAGCCATGATCTGCAGGAGCAGACCACCCTGGGGACCAATGTCATCTGCAGGGTCAATGATGTCGGCATTCCCAACTGTAGTTATGAGCAGGTCTGGCATCATTGCAGTGACCTGCTTTGCCATGTACGTTGCCATGTCGCTGCCATGTGGGGTGACCACCTCGCAACAGGGGAGGCCATAACATCCATCCCCCCCTCACTAGAGTCGAGGAGCTGCTCATGAGCCTGGTGGCACCTGCCTGCCCACAAGAGCTACAGACATATACCATCATGGAGGTGGGTGCTACCCACACACTGGACATGGAGTGTGCAGGTAAGGTCCCAGGGCACATCAGTAGACCACTGTTGCATATGCATCTGTACAGGTAGATCATGCATATGTGAGACATAGAGTCTGTTGCTGTGTAGTACTGATAATCAGTTGTGCATAATCTGTAGTATTGTGGACTTCGACTGTTGTTTTACTGTAATACTGCACCCACCCTGTAGCAATGCCACAACTGTGGCCACTGACATCAACTCTATCCCATCCCAATGTAGGTCCCTCTGGGATACCAGTAAGGCAGCGGCCTGAAGCTGGTGAGTATGGTTCATGTTCATGCTTACCAATACACCGGGCATGTCATAGCTAAGGTTTAGGCCATGTACACATCTAACATACCTACCCATAATGCATGTACATGTTCACTGACACAGCACATACCTCACTAATGGGATTACCAGCCCCAAACATAAGCCATACACAGACCATCTCAGACAACTATGGCTACACTCCAGAGCACATTGCCCAGGCAGAGGTGATGTCTAACATACACAGCTATGTCAAACATAGAGCAGTTGAACATGCTACACATAAGGAAATCCCAATCCCTCTGCAAACACACACTCCAGGGTCCTAAACCTCATCAACACATTAAACAGAACATACTGGAGGGATAGGGTCTTGTCCTGTCCTGGGGAATTTCCACACTCTGGAACAGACTACCCATTCATGTCAGGCAATGCTACTCATTGACCCTCTTTACAGAAACACTTAACAACTGGATGGGAAATGGGGAATTCACCCTGGGTAGTATGTCTGTGCCACTGCCTGACAGGGGCACAGGGGAATAACATTAATGGGTGGTGCATGCCTGGGAACCCCTGTGGCTAGGCTTGTGTAGGCCCAGTACCAATAGACTAGTACTCACCTATGAACCTATGTGTACTACAGGCAACATCAGCTAGGGCTCACTACAGATATGATCTGCATAACGGTGGAACATTTCCAAAGACATGTGTTGCAATGTGTTCTGATGTACCAGCGACATGTTGGGGAAGTACAGAAAGTTGCAATTATGTTACATGTGCTGCACAATCCACACCTCACCCCAACTAAGGGATGACATCCCCATCTGTACCTTGCTGGTGCCACTGTACACCTGCATGTTTGCCATGCATTGGCAGGGAATAAGCCAGTACACATGGCTTTCCTAGTTTGGGATACTGCAATATGACACATGTGTAGGCCATAGATGTCAAGCATTTGCAATGTGGCAGGAGATGGTGAGGGTGTGTCATCCTGAAACACAACAGTGCACTGGAGGAGAGAGACAAATCCCACTAAGAATGGCTGTATCTGCACACAGGCAAGGTCATGAAGTGTGGCAGACATAACCCTGACTCCACGGAACTAGTGATGGTACTGTGTGACCTCCAAGGGCTGTGCACATGTTGAGCATGAAAACATGCAGGTTTGGGGAACATTTGTAGAGCTGACTGATCAACTACTGGCTGATGATGATGGCCCATGCTACTATACCCCAGCCAGGTATTGTGACCACAGTAGTACACATAGCAGTTGTTGCTGCATACCATCATGATATGTGTGTGCACACATATGCACCCACAAATGGTATGCATCCCAAGCAGAATATGCACAACTGACACATATGGCTCATAATGCTATTGACTGCATAGCTCATATGTCACATACCAGGTATATGCAGTGCTGACATATGCAGTAGTGCTGCATCATGGCATGTCAGGGAAAAATAGTCTGTACACTCAGCACAGGCACAGTAAAGTGTGTCTGTTGTCAGTCTAATGGCATTCTATCACCCATACATGCATCACTGATGATGACATCTGTGAATACGCATCAGGCATTCACAGACCACGTGTCCACATATCATCCACAAACACACAGAGGCTGTGAGCAGCAGAGGAAACATAACTGATACACAGATACACATCTTTCAATGGTGTGTACACCTGTGAGGAATGGTGCACAGTACATGCCAGGGTGCAGAACAGATGTACAGCAATGCTGTGGACATGGGTGCAGTGTGTTCCAGGGGGAGGGTCATCACCTACTAACAGAAGCCATGCATCACAGCCATGTATAATGTTGGTAACAGGGATTGACTGCAGTTGCACTGCATGCTGTTGAGCACCACATGTCCTGCATGCTGACATGTGTGTAATTACAGGTCTGTGTGTGATAATGTAGGCCACCATCACCTGCTGTTGTGTGTGTTAGGGAGGTGCTGGAGTTGTCTGTAGGTGCTTTCTGGTGGAGTGTATGGGTTGTCATGTATGTCGACTGCATGTGTGTATGTCTGTGTGTGTATGTGTCTGTGTCCATGTCTGCACGTGTGTGTGTGTGGTGTTGCTCATACCCGCCAGCTTCGCTTAGGAGTCGTGCAGTAGATGAACATAGACAGACACATTACACACCAGGAATACATGTCTGAACTGCGACTGCAGGACAGTCGATAGTATATGAATGCCCACAGCCGGAAAGATGCATATGGAGGGAATACAACACATCAGGGATACTGGTTTAACTGCAAACAGCAGAAATGTGAAGGTAAACCCATATATACAGCAGTACGGATGCAGTGGGGAATCATTAGACTACACCAGAGTGTTTCCATATTGTAATGTACTCCACATAGACAGTAGTTAGTGCAACAGATCAGGCAGCTATCGAACAACAGTTATGTATATCACCAGTGTATGTGACATCATTGACTGACTGCAGTAGCCAATAACAAATGGCAGCCATTCTCAATACATGTGGACCAAACCAGTGTGTGAACTGGATGACAATAGGGTGTCCTGGACAAAGCAGACCTCAAACAAGGGAAAGAGGAAATGGAGTAACAGGTCATGTGTTGTGATCACATGTCTGAGTTATTAACTATAGCTAGCTATAACTTACTGTGTGAATTTAATCTTTTAATGTACTGTAAACTACCTTATGTATCATACTGTAAAATGACTTGTCTTATGCTGTATGTCAATTTTTCTTAGTTCTCCATTTTTAATATTACTTCTTTGTATTTTTAAATCCATTCTTTTATTTTTTGATAATTATTGTTTTTTTTAATTCTTTGTGCTACTATTGGAGCTTTTCTTCCCAGGCCACTACTGAAAATGGAAATATATCCAGTTAGACTAGCCCGGTAAATAAATGTAAAATAAATAAAATAAAATAAGCAAATATTAGACGAATGATACCTGAGTGATTGGCATCAGTTATTGTAATTATTCAAGTCTGATGTTGGATGGGGAGTACAGACAATTAAGCAGGGACTTTGTCTATACACAGGTAAAGTGTATCATTGTGTTGCAATTCCAGGGTGTATGCATGTCTGTGCACGTGCGCATGTGTGAGCATGTGCGTGTGTAAGCATGTGCGCGTGTGTGTGTGTGTGTGTGTGTGTGTGTGTGTGTGTGTGTACTGTTAAGCAGTGATGTACAGGTCTTACTCTCTGTTTCCTGTTTTCCCCTCAGAGGTGGCAAGGTGGGGCTGGGTCCCTCCCGCAGGGAATCTGATGTCACTGATACAGACAGTGACCATGAAGATAGGTGTGTTGAGGCACAGGCGGGGTTGTCAGGGGCTGATGCTGGGCCACCAGTTGGCATCCCACAAGTATCCACCCCATCCCTGCACACAGTCACACTGCCTCTACATACCCCATCACCGTTGGCCTTAGCTGAGGGACATTCTTTGGTTGGCATTGGACAGGACAGTGTGGTATCCATGGCATGTCTGTCAGGACACAGCAGCTTAGCAGGATGTCTGGTGGGGTACCACATAGGTAGATGTTCAGGGATGCTTGTCGGAGCACTGCTGGTCATCATGCCCTGGCAGACATGCTACATGTACATCTACCGCACACATGTTCCAGGCTATCATGGAGGCACAGGCATGAATAGAACGGTACACCAGACAAGGTCTAAGGACACAGAGGGCTTATCACACCTTTGTAAATGACAGCATTCGTGACCTAGCAGTTGCCATTCATAATTTCACCAATGTCATGGATAGACGGTGGGGTGAGACATTGGATCTCATCAACAATGTCATGTCCATGCATCAGGACAGGGCGGGAGGGTTGCGACGGCCACATCGACATATGCCAGCAACACCAGCAGCTGGAGGTCACCGTGGACGTCCCACCAGTCACAGCCTTTCCCTTAATGACAGTACCAGCCCCTGCACTGTGGGGGGTGCTGTCCACAGGCTGCCATAGCAGGCCATGTGCACGTGGCCCTGGCCAGTCCCAGGAGGGACCTGGATCCAGTGGATGTTTGTCATCCTCGGGGGATAGTGTCCTATCTGGCCTTTTACCTGATCATGCCCGTAGCACCCCTGCCAGGCACAGTTCCCATGTCCATGACCAGAGATGGTGAACTGCAAACCCTGCCAGGTACAGTCTGCAGCTGTCTCACAAATCCCCATATAGGGCAGCCACATGGTGGAACTGTGTGTATGCAGACACACACACATCAACAACAAACCTGCACACACATCACAATTGGCCCATAACTCTACTCAGCCCCCCCACACACACACACATGTGTTGTCAATTGTATGGCTCAGCCTAGGCCTCTGGCAAACCAACAACACACCCTGTGCATATGATGATACCTGTGCCACATCCTGTCATCCGTAACATTGATGCAGGGACAGGCTAACATGGTTCTGATGCACAGGGTGACTGTACAACAGTGTAGCAATGGAATGCTGTATAGCATGTTGTCAGCAGTAAAGTGAAATGCTAACATCCTGGAAAGTGTAGCTGTGCAGCCATGATGCATTATAGCTGTTATTAACACTGTTTTATTGTGTTCACCATTATCTTTTCTGATTGTGTTGTGGTTGTTCATGTGCCACATGGCTGATGGGTGCAGTGGTGTCAACAGACCTTCTACAGTGGACACTGGTTAGTGTAGTTGGTGGTACACATCACATGGCTGGGTACAACATACAGAGCCTTTGGTTTGGATGCCGTACATATACAAGACTGTACACATGGAGGTATGTCCCCATGCAGGTAACACATCTGTTGCCCATGTAATCCCACCAAGACAGGATAGGCACAACCACACATTGGGATATATGCAGTCTGCTATTTGAATGACACTGAAAATGCTAACAGCAGGGTGTATGTCCCTTTCCCCACTCTACTGCAATCCTCACTTCAGTAACAATGGGTGTGCCACTGCTAGTGGCATAGCCCTATGCTTAGGAGGGTGTGAGATGCTCTACTACTGCAAATGATGTAAACAACAACTACTCAACCTGATAATATACACTGTACAGTATTACAGACAGGTACGTGGGGGGATAGACACAACAGCAACTGCAATGATGGTGGATGTGTCCACAACAGCCACACCCAGTGATTTATAGCAACCCCAGTACTACTGCACACCTCTACAGTGTGGAGGAGGGCATTAACACATCTGCGACCTGTGAAGGACTGTATGTCCATGGGATGGCACCTGTGGAATATTGGCATTTGCCAAGCAGTCCTGGGGGAAACATATTCTGTGAATGGAGGTAGATCCCTTAAGATCTACACACATTCCTACATGGGGGATGGTGTAGCAAAGCATGCTATGATTTACTATAGCCTGTGTGAACCTCCTAACCCTCATCTACAACTTTCATGACTGCTTCAAGGAGGTATACCAGATTTAGGTGGCATTCTCTGCTTTTGACAAACCCAACATTGGTGGGGTCCAGGGTTTTAAGATTACCAGTGACATTGGCCATGGGTTTGGTGTTGATACGTTCCATGTCCCTGCAGATCAGGCTCATCAGGCTACTGGGTGGTAGTTCCCAGATGACATGGTTGAACACCCTTTGTGGAGTGGGATGACTGTTGCTGTGTGCCATTCAGTAGGCAGAAACCCTGAGTTGAGTCTATGATTGAACACAGTACTTAGGTGGGGTGCCAGTTTGTTCTGTAGTATGTGTAGAATGCAGCCTGGGTTGGTTTTGGGTCCCATGGATGCTATGTTACTGGCTTTGGAGAGTGTGGTTCTTACCTGTGAAGCCATAATTACAGTAACTGTGCATCAGTCTGGTGTAGAGATGAGCCATTTAGGGGGTGAGAGGGGGGGTCATGTATGCAATGAACTCATCTGCCTGGATGTCAGCATTATCTGTTGCTTATATCTAATACTGCCATTGTGCTGTAACTCAGAGCAGATGTGAGTGTTGCCATTGAGATCCCTGATTTAGCTATACACTGCTTTGTGGTTGTTCTTGGCAACAGTGGTGAATCTATTGTTAGGTGTAAGCCTGTTGGATCATATGAGGGATCCCAGCTACTTACTGAGCCTGCCCAGGGAGTTCCCCCAAGCATGAGACTTCATTCGGCCTTGCGTCTGTTACATTCTGTTGTTGTACATCCTTCTCATGGTAGGGGACCACATGATTGCCTTCCTTTGTGTGGATCATAGTAACCTGGTTCTGTTAGAGATAGCAATTTCCCTGCACTTGTGTAAATGCTAATGTAATGCATTTGTGTTGGATCCTGAACCCCTACCTCCATCGTCCATCTACATGGGTGTTGTGATGTTTACCACATCTGTCCTAAGATGCATGAGGTTATCCTTGGAGGTATTGTCTCCAGTGGTGTCCCTAAAGGGGGGTGGGGATAGGATGTGGATGTCTAGGGTGATTAGCTTCTGTTTGGATCTGACCAAAAAGGAATTCACTTCTGCTTTGGCACAGCAATTGGCCATGTTGGCAATGACCAGGTCTAGGTTACTGCCAGCCATGGGGGTGGGTGTTAGTTGATCCAAGGAGTTTGTATTCATGAATGCCAGCATATGCTGAGCAGAAAAGTTGGTACATGAGTAGTTTAACCATTGCAATGTGGAGTATCCGACATTGGCCATGAATATGGTGTTAGGCTATACCCTGATCATGTTGTGAGCAGTGGGAATCCTGGTGCATGGTGGTGGATCTGTAGCTAGTGACTAATTGTATTGTGGTCGTCACCATGGCTGAGTGCCCTTGGACAATCATAAATGCATTATGTTGAGCAAGTAGCCTGCAAGTGTGGGTATCCATACTGAATATGGGCACACCTCTGTCTTTACTGTTCTGGTCCATGTTAGGTGGCTGACATGTGTGATATGGATTATAGCATGATAACTCAGGGGTGCTCTCTATATGAATAACATATGTTCATAACATGTAGTGGAGTCATACCTCCCCACCATTACTCACAACCTCTTAGTGCAAGGGGATGTCATGTACGTATTGCAGGCATGCATGTAGACCATGGCTACTACAACTGGGGTTCTCTTAACAGGCTTGTTGTGTGGGATGTCACTTCTGATATTGACAATGTACACCATCATTCACTGACAGAAATCATGAGATCATCTTATTGCAGTAGCACAGATATCACTATACTGATCATGTTGAATTTAGCTGAGATATGTCCAATATATGTGGACAGTCAGACACACTGTGGTATGTCCAGTGGTATACACAATGCACTGTACTGCAAGACGTATGGCCCAAGCCTGGCACAGTGGATGTTTACAGCCCTGTACATGGTAATAGCATGACAATACTGGCATGGATGAGCCAACACAGAGCATGGATTCATACACCCCTGTCTGTCCTCGAACATGATAGCCACAGGAGCAGAGCCCACAGGCATACACACTACCCACTAGTCAGTGTCAGAGATCTGACCAGCATCCCACTGCTCTGGCGGATGTAGAAGACAGGTATGGTGGCCTGCCAACAGTACATCTGACAACTATCCTGACACAATATCATGCTGGGTAAGTACACTGGGCTGCTAGGCATGTCACAACTCAGTGTGCCAGGTAGAGGCAGGCTGCCACAACACTTGACTGCATGTCCTATGGGGACATACACATGTATGTGCAAATATAGCTGCCTCTATATGCATATCACAGCATGGAGTGACATACAACTGTGTAGCACATATCCACAACCACTCTGAATACAGCCACTGTCCCATATGGTAAGAGTTGTAAATATTAGAGTATGTTGACTGTGTGATCAACACCATCCTTACATGTGCCACTCACACACTTACCCTACTTATACTGGCCCACTACATATTGTATTCCAATGCCTGCCTGTGGTATGGAACATGTGTTGGACTGGCCCTACAGACATGTACACTGAAAGGCTATAGTACACTAGAGCAGCAGGCAATATCAGCTAGAACAAAGCCATGAACAATGACATCTACCACAGCCTGTACACAGGCCACATTACATGTTCACAATACACACTCTGTACACATACAGCATTTGTACGCAGACCTCAGTACTGTGTATACTCTGACAAACTGTCCAGGTGTTCAACTAACATATATGCCCTACTATACAATACATGTCTGGCAGTCTGATATCTCACTGGTATGTTACCAGGTATTATGTCAGTAAGGTATGGTGCACTGAACATATGGCCTCTTACTGCATGACATATTTACAACAGTTTACAGATCTGCCTGTTGGCATAGACACAGGGCCAATATTGACATGCTGCTGTGATAAACACATACATGTACTGGTGTAATAGGGTTTGTTGTAACCTATGTCTTCCAAGGTATGTGGCATCATTGACTGGTACGGCTGTAACCATGTACCAAATGTGATCCTCACAGTATGCTACAGCATAGTTAAACATGGCACCTGTGTGAGTAACGCAACACATGTAGGACTCCATACACGGGCCGGGCTGCATTTGCCCATACAGGTGGAATTTCACTCAGACACATAACACTGTCAACTGTCATGACAGACAGTACTGCATGCACACTATCCATATCCCCACAAACCCTGTCAAACAACATAATGCAAATGTAGTAGAGTAACATTTACAGTATGTCCTCCTGTCTGGGAGATACCCCTCCTGTTTGTTGCACTGTGTACACAGTGTATGTTGTGAGTGGTAAATCACGCTACCCTGTGTGATGCTGTTTTGTAAACACCGACATGAAGTACTTCTCACTATGAATGGAAAGGGCCAACACCCACATAATGTTCTCAGCTGTGGAAGTGTGTTTCCATGCAATTGTCTATGAGACTGATACCACAGATGTTCCACATGCATTTAGCTAGTGGGGGACTGCAATTCATGCAGGGCCATCAGCTGATCATGAACACTACTTAAAAACACAGGCTGCTAAGTAGAGCAGGTGTACTTTGCCACATCCACCGAAGAGGGAGTGAGAGAGACAGAGGCACAGTAAGAAAGGGGGTAGGAGAGTAACAGGTAAGCCTGTTTGGGTCACACACTTACCTATACACCTGTACACACACACACACACACACACACACATATATATATATATATATATATATATATATATATATATATATATATATATATATATATAGATAGATATATATTCATATATATATATATATATATATATATATATATATATATATACAGACATATATGTAAATATCTATGTAACTACACATACACACACTGATATGTATAGGACGATACATATGTAGAGGTTGCACACAATATGTAACAGAAACTATGCCTACAGTTGCCACCTTACTAACTGGATACTGTATGAGCCACCCATACAGGTGACAATATTTGCCTGCAATATATACCCACAGAGAGGTCACAGAGTACAACATCACACACACGTTTGCATACATGGGAAAGCTTTATTTGTGTACTATTACAGTTGTATATGCCATGTCATATAGCTGTGTAGACTCTGCAATTCGTATAAACAGACTAATGCCACTGTCAAACAGAAATATTAATACACTATTCTGGTAAGGATTACATATGTTGTTGTCCAGGCCAATGCCTTCAAGTAGTACAACAATACAGACAGACTGGGCCACAGGATAACAATCAATCAACTGTGAGTAATACAGATAACAGACTGCCAGCCTCTATCTACACTCTGTACACAATCCCTAGGGGGTATATACCTCAGATGACACAATGGGATGTATCTGCTACATCACAAGCCATGACTGAAACCATCACAATCACACTGATAAATAGAACATTCTGTATGGGTTGAAGCAGTAGACCTGCATTTACGCAAAGAGAATTGTATGGTAATGTACAGCCGTATACCTTAAGGCAGCTTTACCCTGATACCCCCACAGTATTCACTGCTGTCAGTGGCATCTGTCCATACAGGGCATGTGTATACGGCACAGTATGGCCTTTGTGGGTTAAATTTGCTGGCTCTGCAGTTATTGCAGATGTCCAGTGGAAAACATAGCGATGGAGCACTGTATGCAATGATTTGCCTATTGTAGGGATAGGGCAGGGTGCCATGTCCTCTGTAGTCCACTGCAAGAACACCATGGTCACTATCTGTGGCCAGTATGCAGGGAACTACCAACATAGTTTGTGTCTGAGACATGGGTGGAGACTGTTCTCTGGGTGATAAATGTGTCACCTATATTGTTCCCCAAGCCATGCTGTCACATGTAGGGGTGTAGATTGTGTACCCCAACCTCTGTGATGTTTGACATCTGTTATCCTTGTAAGGTGGTCGTTATGACATATACTAGGCCCACCATATAGAAAATTTGCAAAACCCACACCACAATGAGATGTGCTTCTCACTCACAGCTGCCTCCACACAGGATACATATCACACACACACACACAGACACACACAGACACACGCACACACACACACACACACACACACACACACACACACACACACACACACACACACACACACACCAGGTCTCACATGTCTGGGATTAGAACACCTACCTATCTACTACATCATAATGCAATTACAGCACGCACCACATAGATTAATGAGATAATCCTTCACCAAAGGTGTATTTCACAGTGAATGACATCAGCAGGTTTGTCAATAAAGGGGAAAAGAAGGTGTACTGACTATCCTCAAAAGCATTGGTCCCTACACATAGTTGCCATGGATGGGATTAGAACACCTACCTAACTACTACAGCACACTAGAGCATTATGCAGTTACAGCACATGCCACAGAGACTACTGAGATACTCCTTCACCAAAGGTGTATTTCACAGTGGATGACATCAGCAGGCTTGTCAACAAAGGGGAATGGAAGGTGTACTGACTATCCTCAAAAGCATTGGCCCCTACACATAGTCACCATGGATGGGATTAGAACACCTACCTAACTACTACAGCACACTAGAGCATTATGCAGTTACAGCATGCACCACGGAGATCACTGGGATACCCCTTCACCAAAGGTGTATTTCACAGTGGATAACATCAGCAGGCTTGTCAACAAAGGGGAATGGAAGGTGTACTGACTATCCTCAAAAGCATTCATCCCTACACATATACACACAGTCTCACAGTTGCCATGGGTGGGATTAGAACACCTACCTAACTACTACAGCACACTAGAGCATTATGCAGTTACAGCACACACTACAGAGATTACTGGGATACTCCTTCAACAAAGGTGTATTTCACAGTGGATGACATCAGCAGACTTGTCAACAAAAGGGAATGGAAGGTGTACTGACTATCCTCAAAAGCATTCGTCCCTACACATACAGTCTCACAGTTGCCATGGATGGGTTTAGAACACCTACCCAACTAGTACAGCACATTAGAGCATTATACAGTTACAAGAAACACCACAGAAATTACTGGGATACTCCTTCACCAAATGTGTATTTCACAGTGGATGGCATCAGCAGGTTAGCTACAGTAGGGCAATGGAGACTGCAGTATGTATGAATGGGCCATGAGCCATTTGTTTGGTAGCACAGAGACAATACTCATTCAGTCACACACAGGTTTACATTTGACAGGACCATGTATCCAAATGCTACATGGTTGATGTGTTGCATTGTCATGTTACACAGTTATCACATGCACTACAGACAGGATAGTGGTAATGGCTACCAGGGACAAATGTTTACATTGATGGCCATTTGCACATCATTGGTATTGGCAAATTGGGATTGTGCTGTGTGGGACATGCCTCATGGGGGGAGGGATCCATGTCACTGTCTGTCACTGCCTTCCTCACATATATAGTCCACTGTTGTTGGCAGACATGGGCTTCATTTCTCTAAGTGTGAGAGCATGCCCAATATGACTGTCTGTATTGCATGAGTGACTCTATTCCAGGTAGGTTGTACTCCAGTGCAGGTATTTGTGCTCTCACCTACAGCTAGCTACCTGCTTTTGCAGGATATCTGCTGATGGGTTGACAATGTGGGTCCACATTGGGCAAAGGGTACTGGGATACTGTTGTTACTTGTGTCTGTGCTGTTTCTGCTACATGTTGTTGGTGTTAGCAGGGCTATTAAGTGATATGTACTGTATTATCCTGTGGTGTTTTATGTCATCAACTACTGTCAGGTATACATCTTTGCTTACAGTGATTTCCTGGGGATTACATGTGGAATACAGCTGTGTCCAGTATTGGGGTGCGCAATCTACATATTCTTGCAGACTCATGCCATTCTGGTGGGGAAGTTGCAGACATATGCTGATGGTTCTGTGTGCATGGTCCAGCACCTTGGCACTGTTGTGGTTGTGGGTCCCATGCTTGTACATTTATCACCATGACAGGCTGGCCATATCATGCTGTGGCCATACCTCACAGCTGTATGGTTTCCCTCGGGTTATGCAGAGGCAGACTCATAATTCTGGTCATTCACACTTTCCAATTTGGTTTACAAGCAGGTTTCAACCCACCCATTCCTGTGTTTGGAGGTACGGATAAGTATGTGCACACATCGGGGTTTCAGCCTTCACACACTTCATGGCAGCCATGCTTCCACCCCCTGTGTTATTCTGTCCTCTTCCTACCATTATGCAAACAATATGTGATAGGTATGCCTATAGTTGGCACTTCATCTCAGCAGTCTGTAGGTGATGATCCACGGTTCATGCAGTAGAACATGATGGACATGCTAGTGGGATTTGTCAACATGGCCTTGTATTTGTGTTCTGTGGATTGTGTTGTGTTGTTATGTGGGAGTCCATGTGGTGACTTACAGTGGCAGTATATGCGTGACACAGACCTTTGACAGAGGACTGTGGGACATTGGGTACTGATGCAGGCTCTCTGTAGCAGGCCACTGCATTCTGTCACTCATAAGACCCCAGGCTGAAAGCCACTGTGCTCCCCTGGGGTGACGGGGTAGGCATGCAAGGTGTTGATGGCAATTGTTTCTGTCCTTATTAATCCATTGGTGTGGATGCTGGCAGGGTGAAGCTTACAGCTAGGGACAAACCTGCATGGGACACCTCTTCTGCATGCTGCATTCTGTGGGTATTCCCAGAGTAACGTGGAGTCATATTGTACTCATTCCCAGCAGCAGGGATGTCACCTGTGTATTACCTGTGTCTGGTGGTATGGGGAGCTGCGTGTATGAATGCTAGGTTAGCTACTTGCAACTGACTCACAGGTATAGATGGAGCTTTCCCCTGCTGGTTGCTTGTGCAGGGACAGCAGCAGCTTCTGCATGCATCATACCTCTGCCTTTTGTGGTCTGCCAGTGTTTGGCCACACTACATATCAGGTTGCCATACTACACAACCAACTGATGTGCTGCTGACCTGTATGTATGATTCCAAGGGTGTGTCACTTTCACAGTGACATTCTATACACTCTCTGTCTGGGGTAATTCCACCTGTGTACTGTTTGTATGTGTGGACCAACATTCATGCCGTGTCCATCCTTTCCAATGGTGACAGATGTGACATCCGAAATCTTTGTCTGGAATACTGCTGGAATGGGTCCTGCTGGAATACCTTTGTGTTTGGCACTACAGTTGTGTGAACGTGGCCCTGATATCAACAGTCCTGGCCATTGGCCACCAGGACACAACCCTCCATGGCTATATGGTGGGCACTTTCACACACTTTGCAACTCACAACTACCTAACACACAGAACTTTGCATATTGTACACATGCACCAATCCATCCTCCTAATTTGGCCAGCTCAGGTGCTCTTTGCTCCACTTTTGTTACAACCACACATAGATGCTAATACAATTCTACATAGGCTTGGGGGGCACACCTGACAACTGTGGACATTTGCTATACCCACCTGATATTGCAGGTACTCTGCTGGCTTCCACACAACAACCTGACAGTCAGAGCTCTGCATATTGTACACATGCAACAATCCATCCTTCTACTTGGGCCAGCTCAAGCACTCTGTGCTCACTGTCATTACTCCCACACTTGCATGCTGATGCATTTCTACATAGGGTTTTGGGGGGCACACCTGACAACTGTGGACATTTGATACGACCACACTGGTATTTCTGGTAGTCTGTTGGCTTCCTTTTAATTCTGTATTCTGACCTATCCTGCAGACTACTGGCGTATCAGTGTAGTACACTTATTAGGTTTTACTGCTCTACATTTTCATTGCAGACGTCCTACCACTCAGGACTGACATCCCATTTCCTGACCTGTTATACTCTGTCTGTGTAGGTCTGGAGGGGGGTTGTTCTCCATTGCCATAACTGGAGGGTCTTAGCACAGCCATTCTTTGTGTTCGTCTACACCTGTCCCGCTGGCTGGGTGAGACTGTTGTTGGGTATGTGAACCTCCGTGCCATGGATGTGTGTGCCCTATGAACACACATTTGGGCCAGCACATGTCCTACAGTGTGTTCTGTTACCTTGTCTGTTACTGCCTACTTTGGTGACACCAGTAGTTATTATGATGTCATGGTGCCCATATCGGTGTCCACTATCTGCAACCATCACATTCAGCCACCCAATTCCCTTGCATGTTCATATCCACACCATTGATACCACTAACAGACCATACTACTGCATTCAGTGATTGATAGGAAAGGTGACTTACCTTGTGGCTGTGCCAGTATTGAGGGTGGTGCTGGTGGGCTGACTATGTTGGATGCTCATAGTACACTCCCTATACATTGTAAAGCACAGGCAGTGTCATGTTTGGCATCCCTTTTACTGTATGTGCAAGTCAGAGAGAGTTTCCATTCCCTGGGTTCCTACTCTGTCAGTGTATGTGCTATGCATTGCCTCTTTGCCAAAGCCAGGGCATACTGTGCATGCCTCCTTCTGCCTACAGGTGCAGGCTCAAGTTGTTCCTCCTCTGAGTCACTCTGTGCCTGTGGTGGCCTTGGCAATGGTGGGGGGCTGTGTGGCCCTGCCCCATGCTGTTCCTGCTGCAGCTGTTTCCTCAGGATCATATTGTGTAGCATAGCACATACCATAATTTGGGTACATGTAGCTGGAGAGTACTGCAAGGCTCCACCGGATGTGTCCAAGCACCAGAACTGTGACTTGAGCATCCCAAACACATGCTCTATTATGATTCTGGTTTGTGCTTGTGCCTCATTATGGCATTCTTGTTCAGGTGTGTGTGCATTTTTGATGGGTGTCATTAGCTACACCTCCAATGTTTATCCAGCATCCCCCACTAGGTGGCCGCTTGGGATGCCCCATTGGCAAATCTCTGGTACAGCTGCGTCAGCTGCCAGATGTGGGAATCGTGATAGCTCTCAGGGCTTCCAGCACACACATTCATTGTAATGCCCTGGGCATTGCACATGACCTGGCAGTTGATGGAGGGGAAGCCCTTGTGGTTTATGTATACCCTGCCCTGCTTGCCAGATGGTGCTTTTATGTGTATGTGCATGCAATCTATGGCACCCACTACTGCAGGGTATTTTGTTATTTGGTGGAAGAGATGCATATTGCTGGCCAATGCCTCACGGGTGTTGAGGAAATATATGTGATCACCGGCATGTGCTGACATGGCATCCAGGAACTGGTGGAGTACCCTGAATGCTGATGCCTGTGAGATTCCCATTATATCCTCAGTTGGCTTTTGGAAGGTACCTGTGGCTAGTATTCTTAAGCTTACACATACCTTTGTTTCCACTGGGATGGGTTCCCCTCTGTTGGTTCCGTGTGTGCGGTGTGGCCGGCACAGCTCAATAATTTGCTGCATGAGTTCCCTGTCCGCCCTATAGCGCTCCACTATCTCGAGCTCATGTAGCCCCTGGTAGGTTGCCCTGGGGCTGTACACTCTTCTCCTCACTGTGGGTTGGTCACCAGCATTCACACCCTCACCCTCTTGCACATTGTGGTTTATGATAGCAAAAGCAGACCCTAGCATTTTGACTCTTGCTTTCGTTTTGTAAAATTTCCCAGTTCATATACACTGGTGGTGCAGAGTTTTTGAGAAAAAACAAGAGGCAAGGGTGTTTGCGATAGTTTATAGGGCTGGGCTGGGCTGCTGTCTGTAATTGGCTGTTTCTGATACATTTCACCTGCCAGCTATGCTAGCTCACCTTGATTACCCTCCTACTGCTCTTTTCCCTTCCTACTACCTTCCTGTTTATGACCCGAGGTGCGCCGTGCACACAGAGTGCTCAGATGTGAACAGAGCTGCTATTTCCTGGTGTAATTTTTTTTCTCTTGTTTAAAACCTGGGGCACACCCGTTTAGTCACAGTAAAGAGTGCTTGGCATCTTTGACACACCCCCTTCCTTAGCTGAGGTAAGCTAAGAGCAAACCCGACCCACGGAGCTCCAATAAGCTTACAGTATGCCTGACACACCTCCTTATGATGTCATCTCACTCTTAGGCTTGCACCTTGGTTTTCGTAGTCCTACATTGTTGGGTGCTGGCTAGCACTGACTGGAAATCTGTGATTCAGTATGGTTTCCCTCATTTGCATAGGATTGCCTGCTAATACTTAGTTACATGTCTCACACTGAGCCTTCCCCCATAGCAACCAGTAGTCACTGGCCATGTTGTCTTTTGCCTGCCATTGAATATAATGGCAAAATTGTGATTTTGCCTAGTTAACTTATTTAAAAAATTTTTTTTAATTTTCGGCCCAATCCCATTTGCGCCCCGCTGCCCTACACTTAAACGGCTGAAATCGGCCGATTAAATATTAAAGTAAATTTTTTTTTTTTTAAACTTTTTCCATGCCAATGGCCATATATTTGGTCATTTGCATGCTTTCTACATCATATCCACCCTTTATTTGCAGCTGTCTTAGCTCCGTTTTGTGATTTGCAAAAATGTACTCAGTTACTTGACCATGTACATTTCGGCAAATTACACTGGTCCTGCACGGCCTGATCCAGCTTCCTGGATTGCAGATTTACCTCATTTGCATGGTTTTCACCTGCAAATGAGGTAATTTGCATACAATGGCTGGAAACCTGCAGGACTAATGCAGGAGCGCTTGTGCACATCAAAAGGGCACGTAAGTGGATAACTCAGCCACCATATTGCCTTTTGAAGCCCTTACATGGTTCCTGCACACCATGTAGAGCTTGCTGAATCCGGGGTTCAGACATTCTGCTTTCACACAATCACTGGTCGTTCTCTCATGCATGCAAACTCTCACACACACACACTTACACAATCCGTTCTGCATTCACACACACATGCATTCTGCTTTCACACACTCACTGGTCATTCTCTCATGCATGGCAAACTCTCTCATACACACACTTTCACAGTGCATTCTGCATTCACAAGCACACAAACACACACACACACACACACACACACACACACACACACACACACACACACACACACACACACACACACACACACACACACATACACACAGACATTCTTCTTTCACGCATACATTCACTAACCCACATGCAATTGGTACCACAAACCCACGCATGGACATACACACACACACCAAACCATGTCCGACATACCTCTCTGTACACATTATTGCAGGAATGTCCAGACTTATCAATGATGTTTTGGGATCTGTTCCTCATAAAATTGTGGTTTCATGGCAATTTGGGGGAAAAGCATTAACACGAAGTTAGAAAATAATGGCAGACATTGCACATTTAGATTTCATAAGCTTCATAAAATCCATGTTAATGCAAAAACTGTTAGTCTATCAACTTGGTAAGTTTGTAAGAGCAACACTTCAACAATGCCCCTATTTTGACCCTTTGTCTAGATTTTTTGCTCCAAGAGGTTGAGAGGTATGACTGATTGTAGTAACCCTTTACAAAAAAAACAGGCCGATACACTTGCAGTACAACTGCAGGGACAGATTGCATGAGGTAAATAGCTACATCACCTTACCCAACAGTTAATGCACGTGAAGCGAGTTTTCAAGCACTTCGGCTGCAGTTGCAGTAAAGGATATATTCACTCTGATAATATTTTCAGTCCGGAAGGAAACAGTGACTGTAATGCAGTTCCACAACAACATGTAATTTACATCAGCTGTTTACTAGGCTGCCCTGGAGAATGTCTATGTCATAGTGTGGGTGGAACATAAGGACAGGGGAACTACTGATTTGATTGTGTCGAAGGCACGTCATGAAGGTGGTTACAAATTCTATCTGAAAGCATGCATTACAAAAGAAGGGGGATGGGCCTTCCTGCCCTATGCTTAGGAAGAGAAGAAATGTAGGACTGAAAAACTTTTTAGTGCATTCCTATAACAGCAGGTGGCTAGGCTGATTTTATGAGGATAAAAGACAACTAGCATTTGAGTTTAAATGTGCTGAAGCCTGGAGTTTTGCTTTAAATACCATTCTGTCTCAGTCTGATGTTTTCTTGGGGCTGCAGCTTTCCTGATAAAAGGTTGCTTTTGCACATATATCAAGACTAAATGACATTTGCTTAGTGGGTAAAGGGCAAGACAAATGAGCAGTGGTGACAAAAAGTCACACTGGAATATCCCCCTTTTAATTTTATATCCCTTCTTCCCATTTTTGCAGTTCTCCAATATTACTTTCTTTTTTTTTACCCTTTTGTTCTATTGTCATGATGGAGTTTTCTTCTAAATGACTATAAACTCCATCAGCATCAGTTCCAGTGTATTATATATTTGTTGTTGGAAGACAAGTTATTGGTCTATAGTTTTTAGGATAGCTTGCAGGTTCACTCTTAAGTAGGAGTATTATTTTTCCTATTCTTAACCAGGTTGGTGTCTGTTCGGGCTGCATATACAAATAGTTCCAATTCATGACTAAATCTTCATGCAAAGATCTTAATACTTTTATCCAGAAGTTAGGTTCATAGGTTCATAGGTTCATACTAGGCTATCAGCCCAAGGGCATTTATAAGCCTAGCCCAGAGTTTTGTGGCTTTCGCCACCCCTTTAGTTTGAAAGATACTATGCCCATTATTTTGCTGTGCCTCTGTCAAGCAGTGACACTGAGGTAATCCCTGGGGTATACCTGCGATCTCCTCACATGTACCGGGATTCTGTTCCACAGCATAGGGAGTCTCTGGGTGATGAATCTGTCCCTCCAGCATGTCCTATTAATAACCGTGTTAAGGTTTAAGTCTCTTGCCCTTGTAGTTCTGATGGATTTAGATTTTTTGAGGTGAAGCAGGTTCATCAATTCCGGGTTGGACATGGCCTTGTATGTTAGGCACAGGTCACCTCTGAGCAGACGGTAAGCGACTGAATAGAGCTGGAGTTCCTTCAGTCGGGCAGTATAAGACATATTTTTGAGACCCTTTATCCTTTTGGTGAGGAACTTTTGGGGCCTTTCCAATTGCTGCAGGTATCGGGTCAGATACATTCCGAATGGGGCATTGTACTCAATCATTGGTCTGATGAGTGATGAGTACAGGGGAACGATGACCTCCCTTGATCTAGATGTGAATCCCTTCATGATCAGGTGGGCAATGTAGAAGGTCTTCCTAACTGGCAATGTGAGTGTCAAACGAAAGGTTACTGTCAACCTGGGTCCCCAGATCCCTGATAACCTCTTCTGTGCTTAGTGGATTGCCACCTATATGGTAGCTAGGGGTAACCTTGTTTTTCCCGAAGGGTATGACTATGCATTTTTTGGCGTTTAACTTTAGGCCATGGCTCTGGCACCAGTTATCCGTTTCTATAAGACCCTTCTGAAGGATATCTGTGTCAGATGTGTTCTCGACTATGGCGCCCAGTTTGCAATCATCTGCAAACTTTGTCAGCCATAATCCTCCTGTGTTTGCTTGTACTTCTGCAAAGTAGATGCCGAACAAGAGTGGGCCCAAGACTGAGCCCTGTGGGACACCACTTGTGACAGGTTTTGAGTCTGACATGGCGCCAGCAACTCTGACCCTGTGGGTTCTGTCACTTAGCCAGTTTGCAACCCATCTTGTGACGTATGGGTTTACATTTAAGCTGGTGAGTTTTTCAATGATACCTGAGTGGGGTATTGTGTCGAAAGCCTTTGCCAGGTCAAGGTAGGCTGTGTGGACTGCCTTGCCCTCATCAATGGCCTTGGTGACTGTTTCGAAAAAGTCAACCAAGTTTAAAAGGCATGATCTGCCTTTGACAAAGCCAAACTGGGTTGGATCCAATGTTTGCAAGTCCCCTATGTCTTTATTTATGAGTTCCATTATGATCCTCTCCATAGCTTTGCAGACCAGGCTTGTCAAGCTGATGGGATGGTAATTTCCAGGGTCGGTGGAGGCACCGCCTTTGTGAAGTGGGAGCACAGTTGCCGTATGCCACTCCTTGGGTACGTATCCTGAGGTGAGGCTAAGATTAAACAGCTGCCCTAACTGTGGGTTTAATTCCTCATTGAGTTTGTGGAGCACACAACCGGGGACACCATCTGGTGCAATGGATGCTGTGCTTTTTGCCTTGGAGAGAGCAGTTCTTACCTGATCGTTTGAGATGTTTGGGGGGCTACAATCCTCTGGTATAGATATCTCTCCTTTTGGGGGTGAGGGGGGGGGATTTGCACTGAACCTGTCAGCCAATATGTTGGCAATGTCTGTAGGTTCAGTGATTTTTACATCATTTTGAACTAATTCTGAGCATATCTGGGAGTTTCCTCCCAGGTTTCTAACATAGCTAAAAAAGGCCTTATGATTGTCTTTTGAGTCCTTAGTGACTTTTCTCTCAAAATTTGCCTTGGATGATTTTATGAGAGATCTTAGTTTTTTACTTATAATGATCAAGGGTGTCTTCCCTTTTAAGGATTTTGCTCTAACTTGTAGTAGCTTCCTCCTTTTGTTGTAGAGCTTGTTTATGGCTGGGGTCTACCAGACTGGACGCTTGCCTTTGGTACAAAGAGTCTTTGTTTTGTTTAGGATTGCCTGATCCATGCAGTCCTGTAGGTGCTGGTAGAAGGCATTTGTAAGTGATTCAGCGGCTTGAGTAATGGTTTCCGCAGGTTCGGGGGCCTTGAAAGAGACCACACTAGTCTTTAGAAGTGTGAAGTCGGCTTTTGAGAAGTTCTTCACTGTGGTCTTTTTTATCTGGGGTGGGGGCAGGATGTGGATTAGGTATTGCATCTGGGCCTGGAGTTTTCCAGTTAGAAGATTTCTTAACTTTATTCCAATCTCTCTGGGCGTTACATCATCCCATTTCAAATTTTGTACCTTTGAACTTCTTATTCTTTATTTCTTCTATTCATTCAGCATTTTATGTTTTACAGGATCTTCACAGATATTTCGCCAAAATGTATCTATTTCTTCTTTTTTTTGGTGGGGTTTGAATTCCTTTTGTCTTGTTACCCAGTCCCAGTTCTCTATAAAACATTTTTGGGTCAACAATAAATTTCTTATGTTGTACTTTTCCTTTATATTTACCTGCATATCTTCTAGGTTTTTCTGCCTGTGCTGATATTTTAGTTTATTATATGTGACAGTGCATGATTGATCCTGATCTGTTCTGATACTGCATATTGCTTTTATCATATCTGTATTTGTGAATATTTTTGTTGATCTGTTCCCTCTTCTATACTCTCCTAATAGTGACTCTTCTTGTCTTAATTAGCTTTATAGTTTTTTTTCAATTCAATACTTCCATGATGGTATTTGATTTCCCCCCTTCCTTTCTCTTACTGTCCTGTGTTTTTGTGGTAAGACAATGGGCAGGATTCACAAAGCCTCCGTGTAAGAGTTAACATGTCTTACACGGAGGCTGCAGTTAAACGGTATGATGTCAGCATGCCATGCATATGCATGAAGGCATGCTGAATCACACCCTACTCTAACACGGTCCTTGTAGGAAAGTAGGGGGCGTGTCAGAATGGTGAGTTCTGCAAAGGGACACGCCCCCAGAAGACTCAGAGTCCTGAAAGTAACCTCCCACAAGCGAGTCCGCGGAAATGTCAAGAAACACAACAACACACATGCCCCCACAGACTATAAACCCAACTGTAATGTAAAACGTAAAAATAACAGTTTAATTTTTTTTTTATAATTTCAAAAATGTTTGCCCGTAGTTGCGCTCGGTTGCACGGGTATGCCCTCTGCTCAGCCACAGTTAGCAGTCATTGAAAAGCATATAAGATCTAAATATGCAAATTAAGCCAAATAGCAATAGCGTAGCAGTAGAGACGTTGGCCAAAGAGGAGGTAGCCACGGTTCGAGCCCCCCCAACATAATTTTCTATTTTTAGTTAAATAAGCATGAAACAATCCCCTGACATATACATATATATATATATATATATATATATATATATATATATATATATAAAAAACTATAATTTAAGTAAAATGTAATGAAATGGGCCATGTATTTTTGAAGAAATCCAAGACAATAAAAAAAAAAAAAATGTTATAAGTGCCCATAGCTGAGCAGTGCTCTAGCAAGCTGAGTATGACTGCTTGCAGGTGAGCAGCGGTTTAACAGGTGTAATATGAATGCCCGGAGTTGAGCAGTGCTTTAACACACTTAAAATGGGTGCCTGTAGCTGCGCAACACTTCACACAGCGTAATATTCGTGCTCATAGCCAAATACCGTGTTACCCAGCGTAAGCCATTTGCGCGGAGCTGCGTAGCGCGCCAACCGGCTTACCGATGGGCAACGTTGAGCAAGCTGTATCAAAACTGCCTTTACACAGACACACCTCCTAGCCTGTCTAGACAGTAGTAAAATAAAAAAAAAGCAATGGCCAGGCTTGAACCCAGGATACTGTGCACCATAGTCAAAGTGTTGAACCACTAAGCCATGACAGTTATACTGAGAAATGCAGTATTAGCATATATATAGGAATGAATGGAAATAGAAGCATGACAAAGCAGGTTTTTAGAAGCTGATACATGTCCAAAATGGCCAATCATAGATAAGTGCGGGAAAACCGGCATATATAAGCCCCATAGGTGGGAATACACAGTATAACTGATTGTGGAACCCATTTGCAGTCAGGATGGCAGGTGTAGGAGAGAGCAGTCACTTCCGAGCACAGAGGTGGGGTGTTGAGGAGTCCAAATATATGGTTTGGCTCCTAGTCCACAATCTTGAGGCTCAACTCATGCAGGGCCAGGTTCACTAGGGTGCGTACAAGGCAGAGGCGTGGAACCGGTTGGCACATGATCTCACCAGTGCCACAGGCATACCAAGGACTGGTGAACAGGTCCATCACCACCATGCGGACCTGAAGAGACGTAAGCAGGACCAACTGAACTGTTGGATCCAGGAGGCCCGGCAAATGCCCCCAACGCCCCACTACTGAGTAAGTATCCATGTAATTAAGTATGTAAGAAATTATCTTAGCCTATATTATGGAGATGTATGTTCCAATATTACTTCATTTATATCACAGCTGCAGGTGTCCGTTCTATGAATCGGCGAGCCTATGATGATACGCTGGTGCGGTTGCGCCACCAGGCAGGTTAGTAATTATTTTGCTGGAATTGTTATAGAATATAAGTGAGACAGCTTGTAAAACAGTTCAGTGTTGTTACATATTAATAAAGTTCAAATAAGCCTAGAAGAAATTTTCTGCTAGTACTGTATGATTGCATAAGTGATGCAGACTGTAATCTAGAAATAAACATTAAACAAGTGTGAAATAGAGATTTACCACCTGTATTATAATATCAGATAACTGCTTCAGCCTGAAAATGACTGGTAAACAATGTACAGAGGATAGACATGTGTCAAATACATCCCCTTTTAAAATCTGCCATATGAAATAAGTGAGTCTGTTGGAAAGGATTGCTGTAACAAGTAGGAAATGTTAATAACGCCTAGAATTCAGTACCATCATGAATTGTAAAAATAAAACAAGTGAGAGTGTGAGAAAGAGGTATGAATCGACCAAGAAAGCTGTAATAAGTCTGGAATAAAGTTATACTGCAGTCAGTACATTATGAAATGAATGAGACAGCCACAACCAAAGAGTGAAATGGGTTTAATAAAGTACTGAACCTGGAATGAGTCTGTCCCACAATTTGGATATGTTGCTGTACCCTTGCAATATGGAGATAGTATGGTTGTATGAAATACTGAACATCCACAGTTGTCTAGAGCCATATAAATCAAATGTAGCAGAATGCTGTACCTGAACACAACCATATATGAGCATGTATGAATAAAAATGGAATGTATATTAATGTAGCAGTAACATTCCCATCACCAACATTCCTAAGGTTACATATAGGAAACTGTACTGAGACATGTAGGGTATATATATCTGCAGCTACTAGAAATGTACAGCATATGTATAGGTAGCTTAAGTTGTTAATGTAATATTTCTTCACTCTACCCTATTTCACAAATAATGCCATTCCACACCAAACTGGGTATGTGTATTCACAATTAATTCCCATGGACATTTGTCCTGTTGGTTCATACATATCTGCATGTACGCTGATGCATGTGCCCTGTTCACATATCCAAACCTGATGGCCTGTTGCCATCAATCAACCTTGCATGCTGTTGGATTGTGTACTGTTGTTCTAAATATGCATGTGTTATGCTTGCTGTTCAATGTTTGGAATTCATGGGTGTTTGGTTAATGGGAATACTGATGCATGCTGTTACAATTAATTTTTAATGGTGTTGTTTGTTACTAACCCAAAATGTCATAAAATACTGCTAAACATAGGACAACAGGGAAGGCGGATTACAGCGGACCCACCTCTCCCACCTCAGCTGGCGAGTGCACCTGGTACTAGTGCCCAGGCCGGAACCTCCTCTGGTGGCCCTGGGCCACCTTTGGGTGGAAGCGCTGCAGGGGATGGGGCTTGTCCCCCCTCTGCAAGTGTGGCCGGAGGAGAACGTCCACTCACCCTCCAAAGTGTCCGGTCTGTGGTGCATAGAGAGATCAGGCATTCTGTGCTTGAACCCCTACGTCAGCTTGAGGCACGGGTGGCGCAACTCACGGGTGTGCCTGCCCGTCCTATATAGCCCCCAGCACAGCCCCATCCTGGGCAGTGAAGGCTCAGGGGTAACTGCCCATGGGTGGGTATCTCAGTTCCACTGTTGCCATCTGTGGGCTCATGGGCTCACAATATCCAAACATCCATCCCCATCAATTGTGTTCACCCCCCACATGTGTCATACTCTGCCCCTGTATGCGTCTTGTTTGTCTTGTCTATTGACCTCCCCAACCTACGTCCCCAAATATACCTATTTCCTGTACCTCACATTCCGCTCTCACCTGAAAAAAAAAATAAAAAAAGGGCACTCTGTTCCCACAAAAAAAATACGCCCCATACATAGCTGCCCATTTTGCAGACATGTCTGCTGGACATGTCAACTGGTAATTACAATTGGCTGTACAACATATTTTGTTGTCCTCACCACTCTCTCAGGGGTGGAAGGTTTCAAATTTCACACCAAATTACACACATATGCACAGCTGTTGCTGATAAAGAAATGGGCAGCTATGGGCCTTTCCTACATCCTTCCTGCAAATCTCGAGCTTGTTTTCCTACTGTCCTATCCTCATTGTGCCCCCTTTTTCACCACTTTCCTATCTCCCCATTTTCTTTTCTTTAAAAGAAATTAGCGCGGGTGTTAGCGAGAGTAAGCACTTTTAAGCAGTAGTCAGCGGGTGTGTGCTTGTGTGCGCTTAGCTAAGTGAGTGTGCATGTAGCTAAGCCACTGTGCGCATGCATGAACACAGCGCAAACCAGCGGAAACCCGCTTACAACTGCTTAAAAGTGCCTTAGTCACTCTGAATGACAAGGCCTGTAGTCTGCTGAGCAGAAAAATAAAATTCCCCTGTCAGTCTCGAACCCAGGACCTTGGAAGCACTAGTCTGCATGACTTACCACTAAGCCATGACTGATATACAATAACTTTGTGCTGAAAGCAATATATCATGAAATAGAAGGACTGAATGTAAAGGGAATATAGGAAGGCTATTACACAAAGCTTGTTTCTTGTATCTTTACTGGCAATTCTTGTGGAATTGCATTACATTAGTGTGATAAGAGAAACAGCCATGCTACTAGGCAATAATGTTACAGTAGCACCTTGCCAACCCCACACAGTATCAGAGCAGGATAAACACCGCCATATTTGAATAGGTAAGAGGCCAGACCTCCCAACTGTGACTGATTTACAGGGATGTCCCTGATTTGCAAACAAATGTTAACTGTGCCCCACTGACTCCCTGTGAAATGTACTAACAGTAGGCAGAAAGGTGGGGAATCCCATGCAATGGTAACTGTCAATAAGTTAAAGTAGACACTACTTGCATGTCAGAAATGGTGTACTAATACATATGCTCAAAATACCCCATAGTCACAACTGCAGAATATCTGAAATATATCACGGGTGTATCCCACTGATATGGACCTTTCCCTGAGGCTGCTCAAATATATACCTGAGAGTATCTGAGGACTGAAAGTGTCAGAAACACACAGGCATATCAGCCTGTCTGCTGTTACACACTCTGTGAATAGCTGTAGAATTGCTTCCACAAGCACACCCTCATGTAGGAGTACAACCCAGAAATATCAAAGGATGTAGCAATCTAATAAACTAAGGACAGTATAGCAGTTTACAAGCACTGCATGTGCCTGATATTCATAACTGTTAGGACAAAGTACAAGGCCCCACTACTGCTCAGCAGCAAAATAAGATACCCTTGTAAGTGTCAAACCCTACACCTTGGCCTCACCAGACTGCATGCAGTGCCACCAAACCACACCAAACATATAAGAAATTGCTGCTGAAAGAAATATATCATGCATTACAAGGAGTGAATGTAAATGGAAAATAGGACAGCCATAGCAACACATTCCAGTAAAGACAAATAGCAGGCCTTCAAGGCGTGAATGTAAAGGCTAAATAGTGAAGCCATAACAAGAAATTGCAAGAGCTACTGTTGTATACCAGTTAATCAACAAGTCCCACAGGAAAGTACATACTCCCATGTAAACAGTATTAGCATTATTAGGTGTGAGTCAACATACACACTGAGAAGAATGAACTGGAAGAAGCAACAATCAGGTTTCAGTACAACCTGTATTTCAGTGGCTACAACACAGCCTTAGATATGACAGACATACCAACCTTTTGACTCACACAACAGTGTCCACAGCAAACCAGCATGGTCCCCACCTTGAAAAACTGAAAGGCCTACGCATACCTAACCTAATATTTTATAGCACTGTCCTGAAATCACAGTGAGAACTGCAATTACCACACAGCAGGCTGAATGCAATTAGTAAATGCTGGCCAACAATTGGTGCAGAGGCCATCACATGCACATGTGCAGATACCTAAAAAAGCAGCCTGTACTCCCAGTCCACACATGTAATAATATCATTGCAGTAACTGGAGGGAGAGAGACAGACAGAGAGAGACCAAAAAAAAAAAAAAAAAAAAAAAAGCCATCAAGACAGCAGCAAGCCAGCCAGCCAGCAGCAAGCCAGCCAGCAGCAAGGCAGCCATCCAGCAGCAAGCAAGCCAGCCAGCAGCAAGCCATCCAGCAGCAAGCCAGCCATCCAGCAGCAAGCCAGCCAGCCAGCAGCAAGCCAGCCAGCAGCAAGCCAGCCATCCAGCAGCAAGCCAGCCAGCCAGCAGCAAGCCAGCAGCAGCAAGCCAGCCAGCAGCAAGCCAGCCAGCAGCAAGCCAGCCAGCAGCAAGCCAGCCAGCAGCAAGCCATCCAAAAAAGCTGTCAGAAACCAAGGTAATGTAAGCTACATAATCTAATAAGCTACATACTGTGAACCCTCCATATGTGTTAGCAGTCTGTATCTATATGTATATGAAGATGTGCATAGGGCAAGGGACACACTGCAACTGTTAGTGAAGGCTGGACATACATATGTAGTTGAAGGTTGCTATGTGCACATATCAATGTAGGTTGTAGTACAACATACAATGTACAATGTAGGTTGTACAGCAATGGATGTTTAGAAGTATGTTAGTGTGTGTATGTGTATGTGTGTGTATATATATATATATATATATATATATATATATATATGTGTGTATGTATATGTATATGTATATGTGTATATATATATATATATATATATATATATATATATATATAGATAGAGAGGTATGTATAAATGGACATATATAGCTAGAATATGTATATACATATATATGTAATAGACACATACATATATAGATATCTATAGATACATACACATATACAGACAGATATGAATGTCTATAGATATGTATGTACATGAATATCTCTCTCTCTCTCTCTCTCTCTCTATATATATATATATATATATATATAGACTGAGAGAGGCACATGTGGGCAGATGTATTGCAACAGGTGTCTGGTGACAAAGGCATGGACTGAACACCAGTGTGGATACTGGAGTACCATACCCCATTCCAAAACACTTTAACCACTAACCACCACATAGGTAGTTGCCTGCCTACTACTGGATGTGTCAGAAGGGAACATAGGTTCATAGGTTCATAGGTAGATACTAGGCTATCTGCCCTAGGGCATTTATAAGCCTAGCCAGAGTGTATTTGGCTTCCGCCTCCCTATTAGATTAGCCTACGGTGCCTCTGTAAAGTAGGTCACAGAAGGTACCCTTTTAAGATTAGTTTACTGTGTCTCTGTCTAGCAGGGACACAGGAGAGATCCCAGGGGTGAATTTGCGATTTCCCATCCACGCGTCCAAATTTCGCTTGAAGAGGGTCAGCGAGGGGCTATGTCTAACATGAACTGGGATTCTATTCCAGAGTGAGAGGAGCCTCTGGGAAATGAATCTGTCCCTCCAGCATGTCCTATTTATTTTTGTGCTGAGGTTTAGGTCCCTGGAGTGTGTAGCTCTAAGGGACTTGGATTTTTTGAGGTGGAGCAGGTCCATTAATTCTGGGTTTGACATGGCTTTGTACGTCAGGCATAGATTGCCTCTGAGTAGGCGGTAAGCAACTGAGTAGAGCTGGAGTTTCTTTAGTCGAGCTGTATAGGACATCTGTTTGTAGCCCATGATCCTCTTGGTGAGGTACTTTTGGGGTCTCTCCAGTTGCTGCAGGTGTCGGGTAAGGTACATCCCAAAAGGGGCATTGTATTCAATTATGGGCCTGATGAGTGACGAGCAGAGGGGCACAATGACCTCTCTTGATCTAGATGTGAACCCTTTCATGATAAGGTGGGCTATATAGAAGGTCTTTCTAACCACTTTGGCAACGTGATTGTCAAAGGAGAGATTACTATCTACCTTGGTCCCCAAATCTCTAATTACTTCTTCTGTACATAATGGATTACCACCTATGTGGTAATTTGTGGGCACCTTGTTTTTCCCAAAGGGGATGACTATGCATGTTTTAGCATTTAGCTTGAGGCCGTGGCTCTGGCACCAAGCATCCATCTCTGTGAGACCCTTTTGGAGGATGCTTGTGTCAGCTAGAGATTTGATTATGGCCCCCAGTTTACTGTCATCTGTGAACTTTGTCAGCCATAATCCCCCCATGTTAGCCTGAACCTCAGAGAAGAATATACCGAACAAGAGAGGTCCCAGAACTGAGCCCTGTGGGATGCCACTTGTAACTGGTTTGGATTCGGACATGGCACCTGCGATTCTGACCATGTGGGTTCTATCTCTGAGCAAGTTTGCAACCCATCTTTTGATATAGGGGTTGATATTTAAGCTGGTAAGCTTATTTATGATGCCCAAGTGGGGTATTGTGTCGAAGGCTTTTGCGAGGTCCAGGTAGGCTGTGTGGACTACCTTGCCCTCATCTATGGCTTTGGTAACTGTTTCAAAGAAATCAACCAGGTTTAAGAGGCAAGATCTGCCCTTAACAAAGCCGAATCGGGTAGGGTCCAGTGTCTGGAGGCTCCCAATGTCTTTGTTTATGAGTTCCATGATAATATGCTCCATAGCTTTACAGACCAGACTAGTCAGGCTTATGGGGCGATAGTTTCTGGGGTCCGTTGTGGCACCACCTTTGTGGAGTGGGACCACTGTAGCTGTACGCCATTCTTTGGGTACATATCCTGTAGTAAGGCTAAGTTTGAACAGTGACTTAATGTGAGGGTTCAGTTCTTCTTAGAGCTCGTGTAAGACACAGCCTGGGACACGGTCCAGTCCCATAGATGCTGTATTTTTTGCTTTGGAGAGGGCAGCTTTCACCTGTGCATCTGTGATGTCAGGGAGGTTACATTCAGTTGGGATAGGTGTTTGCTCCTTTGGGGGGGAAGGGGGGGAGAAGTTTGCGCTGAATCTGTCTGCCAGGATGTTGACTATGTCTGTAGGCTTGGTATATTTTGTACCATTATGCAACAATCCAGAGCATATCTAGGAGTTTCCGCCCATGTTTCTGACATAACTAAAGAAGGCCTTGTGATTATCTTTAGTGTGTAGGGCAATTTTTCTTTCGAAACTTGCCTTTGATGATTTTATGAGTGATCGAAGTTTTTTGCTAATACTGATCAGAGATGCTTTCCCTTTTTGGGATTTTGCTCTGTCATGTAGTAGCTTCCTCCTTCTGTTGTATAGCTTATTTATGGCCAGGGTCCACCAGACCGGTCTCCTGTTTTTGGAGGAGTGAGTCTTGGTTTTATTTGGGATAGCATGATCCATGCATTCCTGCAGGTGCTCATAGAATGCATTTGTAAAGGATTCTGTGGATTGGGCTGTATTATCCTCGGGCCCAGGGGCTTTGAAGGAATCCACCTCAGTCTTGAGAAGTGCAAAATTGGCTTTCGAGAAATTCTTTACAGTGATTTCCTTGGCTGGGGGTGGGGACGGGATTTGGATGTCCAGGGAAATTTGTGTATGGTCTGATCTTACCAATGAGGGGTTTACCTCTGGTGTGGAACGTAGAGTCCCCATGTTGGTGATGACCAGGTCCAATATGTTGTACCCTCTTGTGGGAGTGGTGACTAGTTGTTCCATTGCGTTAGAGTTTATAAATGCAAGGAACCGTTGGGCGAGGGTGTTTGGGCTGGAGTAGTTTTCCCAGTCAATGTTTGGGTAGTTGAAGTCACCCAATAACATAGTGTTTGGAGAGACCTTCATATTCTCCAGTGTTCTCAGGAATGCCAAGTGGGGTTCCTGTAATAGGGAGGGTGGTCTGTAGCAGGCTACAAACTGAAAGGCAGTTTTGCCCGCTGTTAGTTGCACATGGATGGTTTCCAATGCTTAGTGCAGTGCCACTAACCTGGAGGTGTAGGTATCTTTGATGAATATAGATACTCCCCCCTCCTTTTGTGCTTCGGTCTGAGTTTTGAGGCCAAAACGCATGGTATGAGTTATAACCTGGTAGTGCTGGGGTGCTCTCAGGAGCCTTGAAGCAGGTTTCTGTTACTGCACAGACATCGATTTTCTCCATACTGAGGAGAGTCTCGAGTGCATGCATCTTGAGGTTTAGACTTCTGGCATTGAGTAGCATTACCTTTAGTTTTTTTATCTTTGGGTTGTCTATGGAGGTGGGTTTGTCCTTTTTGCCTTGCCTAAAAAAGGCACTATGGGGGTGGCAAGAGCCTTGGCCAGTATACAAAAGCCTAAGGGTGACAGGTGCAAGCCGTCCCTAGTGAAGCAATGTGGCTTGTCGAGCATGTCATCCCAGGCTGACAGATACTGGATCCCCTTTGAATGACACCAATACTTTAGCCAATTGTTGAAACTGATCATTTTGTCTTTATACTGTGGCATCATTCTTGGTGAGGGCAAGATGCTACTCAAGGTCAGGGACATACCAGCCTGGGCTACATGGTCAGAGAGCTCCTCTATGTCTCTTTTCATGTAGTCCAAGGAGGTACGTCTCAGGTCATTCACACCAGCATGGACAATGACGGAGTCATACTTGTACTTGCTTTGGAGTGACCTGAGTGCTTGCATTATGTGGCAGATCCTGGCACCCGACAGGCAGCTTACAGTGACCTTCTCCTTGTTCAGTCTGGTGAATGGGACGTCAGTGTGCTGGACAATAGAGTCCCCTATAACAAGTGTATTGATGTGTTGTTTGGCCTTATGGGCTGTGACTGTGAGGCACACTGATTTTGTGAGATGTGTGATTTGTGGGTATTGTTGAGGGGTGGCTGTTGCTTGGATATCTGCTTAGGAGGTCTTTGCTGTTTAGGCAGATTTTTATTTAGAGCCTCCGAGTATGTTTTTGTGTGTTTATGTGTTGGGTATGCATATGCAATAGGTCTGTGTGAGACTGGATTTGTGGTGTGGGTGGTTACCTTTTCCTCCTGACTGACTGTGCCAGTCTTGGGTTGAGAGAGCTCTGCCTCCAGTTTGGCTGTGTAATTGCATCTCTCATATGTATTAGAGTTTGTTGGTAGGAGGAGAGGGTTGTCTGTGTACATAAGGCAATTGTAACATTGCCTCAAAATTCCCAGATTCACCAGCTGAACTGGAGAGTAACCTTGAAACTGACCCTTGGACATACCAGATTAGTATAGGGAACTGTTTTTTTTTTTTTACTGATCAGATTAGGGAAGGGAACTGATTTTTCATTTGATCAGGAAGGACCAATCAGGAGTCTAATACTTATGAGAAGTCAAGGAGGGTGTAGTGCTTTAGTTAGTTAGTGTTTCCTTATAAGAGCTGAGCAAGTGCAGGGCTTTAGAAAGAGAATAGAGTGATTACTTTGAGAGTTTGAACAGTTCTAAGGGAAAAAGTGAAAAGCAGACTTTGTGGAGCCTGGAATAGTTTAAACATGGGAAACAAGTGTACAATAGCCTCCCCTTTGATATTCACAGTGGCACACTAGTCTTGTAATCCCTGTACATGGTACGTGTCATCACAAATGGTGTGTCAGCTAGGGAAATTTAGGTCACTGTACCCCTCTACACCTCACAATGTCCTATACGGTATGTACCTCCCATGACAACTACAGCAAGGAAAAAGGACACAGACATACCTAACAAAAAGTGATAATGCCCTCAAACACATCCCCTATGCAGAGTGACTGACAAAACCACAGATAGAGTGCCTTTCATACTACCTACACAGAGGTTACCACTGCTGGATATACAGAGTTATGTCACACCCATACCAGTTGTCCAACCGCCATGGTAACACCTCACCATCTGTCCAGCCTAAATTACCTATGGCCCTCATCCTTGTCACCGCAGTAAAGAGCACATGCTGGAGGTACGGGTTCCTATCCACAAATAAGCCATACCCTGGACTAAACCACCCAGCATTAACAAGCAAGGCTCCTTATTAGTAGATGTCAGACATACCCGTGATGAATTTTATGCAGATAGGTCATATGCCGTATGAGTCACCTCTGTGTAACTGTGTGACAGGAGCAAGTACAATCACATTACATGTATCCCAAGGGGAAGGGTAGCATAACACTATGCTGCTGTAGGCCCAGGGCCAATAGCATAGTACCTACCTATGACACAATGCACACACACATGTAGTCATTGCAATACCAACTATGTGAGGTGGAATGAGTGTGCCACTGATTGTGTGCAAGGTCTGTAATAGTGTGATTGCTCAGCATGACTGTCTGTCATGGTAGTGTGTGTCCTCAGTGTGAGGCCAGAGAAAGATGTGTCAGTTATTGGGATACAAACATACTACATTGCCATATTTTGTGCTGTGGTTCCCTGTATATGACTGCGGTGTAGATAGGGGTATGGCAGCAAAGACTAGGGTGGATTACCATTGAAACTGTAACTGTGCATTGCATGCATTGCATGGGATGACAAGATTCCCCATCCATTAGCTTGATACATACCCCCAGTGTGAGGTTGTGCATTGGACCTCAAACAGTGTGCCGAATGCTGGTGTATACTAGTTTGTTGTATGGAGTGTGGCAGGCACTGTCACACAGTTGTTGGCTGAGCACTGATATGTGTTAATTTACATGTGTATCCCCTGATAGACAGACAGATGCTATATATGGCAGTTCAGTGATATCAGTACAGTAGAGTATTATGTGTGCCATATTACTTGCTCACATATTTTTCTTTTCCTTCCAGGGTGATGGTGCATCAGCGCAACCCCTGTTATTCAGCTGCAGAGGATGAGGAGATACACCAGAGCCTGGTGCAGGATTTTTCAACACTGTTTTCCCGGACCAGCCAGAACCAGCAGGAGAGGGCTGCACTGTGGCAAGACCTTGTCTGTTGGGTAAATGACATAGGCATGCATAACCGGACATATGAGCAGGTACGCCATCACTGCAGTGATTTAATTAGAAATGTCTGTCAGCATGCGTCTGATATCCACAGACAACAGCTTGCCACAGGTGGTGGGGTACCTATCCACCCCCCCTCACCAGACTGGAGGAGCTCCTCCTAAATGTTGTGGCTCCAGGCCAACAACAACAACATCCACAGACATGTGTCATGATGGAGGCTGGAGCCACCCAGCATGTGGACATGGAGTGTGCAGGTAACATGCCATATCTGTAGTTGAGTGTTGTCTGCACTGGTAGTTTATGCATGTGTGAGATGTGTACTGTGTGTGTAGCTGTTATCCTGGAAATTCTTGTGCAAGATTGATATTCTGAATATCATCAGTACACCTGTGAAAGCCAACTGTTGTACTACTGTACTGTATCATACTCACAGTATCAATGGCACAGTTGTGCCCACTGACAATAACTGTCTTATTTGTGCAGGTCTGTCTGGAGTAACAGCAAGGCAGCCAATCTAAGCTGGTGAGTGTGCAATAACAATACTATTAATACTAATGATAATAATAGTAATAATACCCTCAAACAGTATTGTGTATGTGTTGGATTGCAGGTGTGTGTGTGTGTGTTTGCATCTCATGTACTGAGGAGTGTGCATGTGTGCATGTGCCCTTGTGCATGTGTGCATGTGCCCATGTGCATGTATGCATGTGCTATTGTGCATGTGTGCATGTGCATGTGAGCATGTGTGCGTGCCCATGTGCATGTGTGCATGTGCATGTGTACATGTATGCATGTGCTAGTGTGCATGTGCTCATGTGCATGTGAGCATGTGTGCATGTGCCCATGTGCATGTGTGCATGTGCCCATGTGCATGCATGTGCCCATGTGCATGTAAGCATGTGAGCATGTGTGCATGTGCCCATGTGCATGTGTGCATGTGCATGTGTGCATGTGTGCATGTGCCCATGTGCATGTGAGCATGTGTGCGTGCCCATGTGCATGTGTGCATGTGCATGTGTACATGTATGCATGTGCTAGTGTGCATGTGCTCATGTGCATGTGAGCATGTGAGCATGTGTGCATGTGCCCATGTGCATGTGTGCATGTACCCATGTGCATGCATGTGCCCATGTGCATGTGAGCATGTATGCATGTGTCCATGTGCATGTGTGCATGTGCCCATGTGCATGTGTGCATGTGCATGTGTGGATGTGTACATGTGTGCATGTGTGCATGTGCATGTGTCTGTGTGCATGTGTGCATGTGCCTGTGTGCATCTGTGGTAACATTGTGTACACATCGTAAAATGTGTTTCCTGTCATCCTCTCACAGGTTCTGATGTTGCTCTGTTGGCAACCTGAAGCCACTGCTGGGGATAGTGATAATGATGATACATGTGTAATGGCACAGGGAGGTGTGACAGGGTCTGTTGTTGGTCAGCCAATCGACAGTACACAGCAGTCAACCCCATCAATCCACACATCCATCCTGCCGATACATCCATTGTCACCAATGTCCTTAGCTGAGGGACAGCATACAGTGGGAATTAACCAGGGTAATGTGGTATCAGTGGCACATGCATCCCCTCACAGCAGCCATGGCCAGAGTCCTGATATGGTACCACACAGGCAGATGTCCAGGGGTTCTCGTAGGAGCATCTGTGGTCGTACTGCCCCTGTCAGATGTGCCCACAGAGGTCTTTCAACCTCAGCTATGTTCTGGGCTGTAATGCAGGCACAGGCACATATGGAACGGTACACCAGACAGGGTCTGAGGGAGCTTAGAGCACATCGAACTGCTATGAATGACACTATGCGTGATGTAGCGGCTGCCATCCGTACTGTCGGCGAGATTATTGACAGACTTTGGGGGGACACATTAGATCTGTTCCACAACTACATGTCCATGAGCCAGGGTAATGCAGGATGGTTGAGGCTTCGACGTGGACGTATGCCAGCAACACGAGCAGCTGGCAGTCGTCATGGACGAAAACAAACCCGCAGCTGCTCCCATAGTGCCAGTACCAGCCCCAGCAATGCTGGGTCTGTGCTGTCATCAGACCACCCTAGAAGACCATGTGCACATGGCTCTGGACAGTCCCAGCAGGGACATGTGTCCAGTCATCAACCAACTGCTTCTGATGACAGTACCCAGTCTGGCTTTGTACCTGATATTGTCCGTAGCACCCCTGCCAGGCACAGGTACCGTGTCCCTGGCCAGAGACAGTGATCTGTATGACCTGGCAGGTACAGTCTGTGGCTGTCCACAAACACCCGTATATGGCAGCCATGAGGTGGAACTCTGTGCATGCATACACACATGCATAATGCTAACACCTAGGGCTAACACATACACACACACACTGCATCAACATTGCCCCATGTTGTACTGTTGTCCCTCACTAACACACACACACATACATGTCGATTGGATGTGTGAATGGCAGACTCTGGCATACCAAGTACACACCCTGTGCATATGATGAAACTGTGCCACCTCCTGCAATCTGTAACATTGATGCAGGAACAGGATAGCATGGTGCTGATGCACAGGGTGACTACATAGAACTGTAGTAATATTATCATGTTGTTAACAGTACAGTGTAATGATATCATTGTGGGTATATTCCAGCATGCCTGATGCATTAACAGTATGATTGTCATTGTAGTTTTTTATACACCAGTGTTAATTCCAATAGTGTAATGTCTGCACATCTTTGCATTCTGGTGGTAAGGCTAAAAACACAAACCCACCTACATAGGTAGCACAGGGGATAAGAAAATGGAAGTAATGATACTCAATGCCAGACATGTAAACCGCAAGATGCATGCAGTCCAAACTCTACTCAGCATGTAGAATGTTGATATCTGTGCAGTGACAGAAACCTGGTTCAAGGCTTCCAAGAGCACCCTAGCACTACCAGGTTACACCTCATACCATGCTTTACAGCCCCAAAACATGGAACTAACTATGAAAGGAGGGTGAGTATCAATAAATGTCAAGGATACCCACACCCCCAGGTTGGTGTCACAGTATGAAGCATCACGGACTATCCACGTGCAACTAACAGTGGGTAAAATGCCTTCCAGTTCATAGCCTGCTACAGACCACCCTCCTAAACCCAGGAAACCCACTTGGCCTACTTAAGAACACATGAATATATGAAGGTGTCTCCAAACAACATTATATTGGGCAACTTCATCTACCCACATATAGACTGGGAGCATTACTGTAGCTCCAACACCCTAGGCCAAAGGTTCCTAGAATTCATAAACTCAAATGCTATGGAACAACTTGTTACCACTCCCACAAGAGGGCAAATCATACTGCACCTGATCATCACCAACATGGGGACTCTATGCTCCAGACCAGAAGTGTATTCCTCACTGGTAAGATGACACCATAGAGTACTCTCACTGTATATTCACATATCAACCGCAGCCCCTGCACAGAAAACCACAGTGAAAAAGTTGTGTAAAGCAAATTCCACACAGTTCAAAACTGAGACAGAGGTGGAATCCTTCAAAGCCCCTGGGCCTGTGGAAAATACGGCCCACACTGCTGAATCCTTTATAAACGCATTCTATGAACACCTCCAGGAATGCACAGATCATGCAATTCCAAATATAACCAAGACCCAATCCTCCAAAGACAGGTGTCCTTTCTGGTGGACCCCAGCCACATAACAGAAAACAATAGAGGGAGGAAGCTACTACATGATCGACCAATATCCCACAGAGGGAAGGCATCTCTGATCAGTATTTGGACAAAAATTACGGGCACTCATAAAATCGTCTAAGGCCAGCTTCAAAAGAAATATTGCACAAGACACTAAGGATAATCACAAGGCTTTCTCTACTTATGTTAGGAATCTGGGTGGGAATTCCCACCCAGATATGCTCAGAAGTTGCCCTAAATGACACAGAATACACCTAAGCCACATACATTGCCAACATCATTGCTGACAGGTTCAGCACAAACATCTCACCCCCCCCTCCCCACCACAAGGGCAAATATATATCCCAGCAGAGTGATGCCCCCCTGACATCTGAAATGCTCAGTCTCCCTCTCCAAAGCAGAAACACAGCATCAATGGGAGCAGACAGTGTCCCAGGCTGCATCCTACATGAACTCCAAGAAGAACTAAACACAAACATAAAACAACTGCTCAATCCCAGCCTTACTACAGGATATGTAGCCAAGGAGTGGCGTACAGCAAAAGTGATCCCTCTCCACAAAGGTGGTGCCTCAACGGATCCTGGAAACTATTGCCCTGTACACCTGACTAGCTTGGTCTGCAAAGCTATGGAAAGGATCATCATAGACCTCATAAATAAAGTTATTGGGGACCTACAGACACTGGATCTTACCCAGTTCGGCTTTGTTGAGGACACATCCTGCCTCTTAAACCTGGTTGATGTCTTTGAAACAGTCACCAAGGCCAGTGACGAGGGGAAGGTGTTCAACACAGCCTACCTGGACCTCGCAAAAGCCTTCGATACAATACCCCACTCAGGCATTATAGAGATGCTCACCAGCATAACTATAAACACCTATGTCACTAGATGGATTGCAAACTGGCTCATGGACAGAACACACATGGTCAGAATTGCTGGAGCCATGTCACACTCCAAACCGGTTACAAGTGGCGTCCCACAGAGTTCAGTCCTGGGACCTCTCTTGTTTGGTATATATTTCTCGGAGGTACAGGCCAACACAGAAGGACTGTGGCTGAGCAGGTTCACAGATGACTGCAAACTGTGCGCCATAATCAACTCACCAGCCAACAGAAGCATCCTACAAAAGGGCCTCATAGAAACAGACAGCTGATGTCAGAGCCATGGCCTCAAGCTAAACACCAAAACCTGTATAGTCATCCCCTTTGGCAAAAACTAAGTGCCCACAAATTAACACATAGGTGGTAAGCCATTAAGTACTGTATACATGGGTAGGGGCCTGGGGACCTGAGTTGATAGCAAACCATCATTTGACAACCACATGGTTGTAGTGGTTACACAGACAGTTTATATAGGCCACCTAATCATGAAGGGATTCACAGCTAGATCACAGGAGGTCATCGTGCCTCTTTAGTCATCCCTCATCAGGCCCATAACTGAGTACAATGCCCCTTTTGTGGTGTATCTTACCAGACACCTGACCTGCAGCAACTGGAAAGTCCACAAAAGTACCTCACCAAGGGGATCAAAGGGCTCAAACAGATGCCTGACATATAGAACCATGTCCAACCTGGAATTAATGGACATCCAAATCCCATGGAGCTATGTGCTCGTGACACTTGCACCTCAGCACTTACATAAATAGGACATGCTGGAGGGACAGATTCATAACCCAGAGGCTCCCTTCACTCTGGAATAAAATCACAGTCAAGGGTAGGCAGAGTCCCTTAATGACTCTCTGCAAGAAGAATGTTGCTGAGTGGATGGGAGATTGTAGGTTTACCCTGGGTATCACTTCTGTGTCACTGTTACACAGAGGCTGAGTATACTAGCCTGGAAAAGGCCATTCATTTAACATGGGTGGCAAAAGACAAACACAGTCTGGCTAGGCTTATAACTGCCCTAGGGCAGATAGCCTAGTATGAACCTATGAACCTATTACATGATGTAGCCTCAACTGATACACAGATGTAGGAAACCCAGTGTCAGTGATATCCCTGCAGTACTACACTATACTACACTATACCCTGTGAAGAATGCTGTTTGGCATATAGCAGTCTCACGTACATGCCAACACACTAGTGATATGTTAATCCACAACTGGAAATGTATACAGTGGCCTACAATGTATTCTGCACCTGACACACATGACCACCACTTGGGTATCATACAGATGGATACCTGTTGTCCAAGCCATGCTCTATTACTGTAACGCAACTGTAACTTTGTCATCAGCATGTACTTAACATAGTATTCCAGTAGTATCATGTAGGTGGCAGCACCCATCATGTAGAACGGGTAATGGTGTGTACATATGGACAAGTGTTTTCTTGTGTATCCTGTGATATTCATATTTCCAAAGGTATTGTGCAGTCCCTTGGTGTATCACCTAAGCAAGAAGGTGTCTTTATGCATATCAGCAAAAGTTGCCATACACCTACACTGGATGTCCAATACTCACAGACTTTGCTGTGTTATAACATGTGTGACATATACTCCAGACATGAACCCTCACCCACATTAATATATCACAGCTTTCATGAGTGTGTGTCATCCAGTTGGCCTAGGACACATATCACTGCAGTAGCCTGCATTGTCAACAACATACATGTATGGTGTACAGTCTGGGAATCTGCAGGACATGCTGGCACAGGTAACAACTGTATTCACATGAGGCAGGCTTCATACATAGGAACTATTGAAGGTCACAGGTACATATCTGTATGTGGCACACACATACCTGATGTGTGCATTGAAATTACTGTTATAATTATATGTCATACAATAATAAAAGCAACACCCACCACACATTGACAAACTGTGTGACAAAAACACACATGGCATTTGTAGGATTCAAACCCCTGCCTAACTATGTTATGACACTTGAGAGAGACGCATTAGCAGAGTGCACTATTCACATTACTGGGTGGCTTCTCTTCTCCTGCTATACTTATAGGGTGCTGACATCATCAGTCTTTACAAAGAGGAATGTACATCATGTAGTGTGTTATTCCAGTTGCCAAAAGGACTATTTTTTTCAGAGAATTGCACACACCCCACCCCATGGCATTTGTAGGATTCAAACCCCTGCCTAACTATGTTATGACACTTGAGAGAGACACATTAGCAGAGTGCACTATTCACATTACTGGGTGGTTTCCCTTCTCCTGCTATACTTATAGGGTGCTGACATCATCAGTCTTTACAAAGAGGAATGTACATCATGTAGTGTGTTATTCCAGTTGCTAAAAGGGCCACTTCTTTCAGAGAATTGCACACACCCTGTCCCCCCCCCACAAACACACACACTGAGCATTTGCAGGATTAAAACCCCTACCTATGTGATGACACTTGAGAGAGACACATTAGCAGAGCTCGCTATTCAAATTACTGGGTGGTTTACCTTCTCCTGCAGTATTTATAGGGTGCTGACATCATAATTTAGAAAGAGGTATATACATCTATTACTATCCCTCAGTATGGGAGATAGAATATATATGCATTAACAGACGCCTACTTCAGGGTCACATATGCACATCAGCACTGCCAGGTTATGTTTTATACCATGCTTCATGACCACAGGACTTGTAACACACAACACAACCAGGGGGTGTATCCATTTACATCACAGATACACACACGTCTTGGTTGTTACCACTGCACTAAGCATGACAGGCCATACATATACAACTAGCATTGTGCAAAACTGACTTTTGGTTGGGTGTGTAGTTCAGACCACCCCTCCCATATCCAGGAACCACACTTGGCTTCCCTGGGAACAGTGTAGGATATGAAGGTGTTCACATACACCATTACAGTGGTTAACTTCAGGTACAGGAATATTGAGTGGGGGAACTACTCAGGCCTCAACAACATCACCCTACAGCCATTACAATTTGTGAATCCATGTGCTATGGCAGAACCAGTCACCACAGCCACAAGGGGGAATACATATTGGACCAGACCATCAGCAACATGGGGACTCTATGTTCCACACCAGAGGTAGACCACCATTGTTAATATCTGACCATAACCAACTTTCCCTGGATGTCCATATCCCATCCCCACCCCCAGGCAAGGAAATCCCTGCAAACAAAGTATTTCTCAGAAGCAGACTTTGCACTTGTGAAGACTGGGGTGGAATACTTCAAAGGCCCCATGCTGGAGGATTATACAGCCCAATCTGCAAAATCTTTTACAAATGCATTCTATGAGCATCCGGAAGGTTTGCATTGATCAAGCTATCCCAAATAAAACCAAGACTCCTCCACAACAGGAGACCTGTCTGGTTTACAACAGCCATATATAAGCTGTACAACAGAAGGAGGGAGCTAATACATTACAGAGCAATATCCCACAGAGGGAGGACATCTCCGAACAGTATTGGCAAGACACTTCAATCCCTCAAAATCATCACTTGCAAGTTTTGACAGTGAAATTGTACAGACACTGCAGATAAGGCTCCCCTCAGTCTGGAATTGAATCCCAATTTATGTTAGACATAGCCCCTCACCAACCCTCTTCCAGCAAACTCCAGCCACATGGATGTGACATTGCAAATTCAATCCCTGGGATCTCCACTGTGTCCCTGCTTGATGGAGGCACAGCACACTAGCCTTAAACGGTGCCTTCTGTGACCTACTTTACAGAGGCACAGTAGGCTACTGTACTGGGGAGGCAGATGCCAAATACACTCTGGCTAGGCTTATGTATTCCCTAGGGCAAACAGCCTAGTATTGACCTCTACACCCATATGTTTATGTTTCGGATGCACAATATTTGTTGCTGATAAACTGTTTGCAGGTCTTTATTGCCATAGCTTTCCCTGTTTCTATGAACAACTTGTGTATTAGCAATATGAGTGTCGAATGAAAGGCTACTGTCAACCTGGGTTCCCAGGTCCCTAATAACTTCTTCTGTGTTCAGGGGATTGCCACCTATATGGTAGCTAGGGGTAACCTTATTTTTCCCGAAGGGTATGACTATGCATTTCTTGGCATTTAACTTTAGGCCATGGCTCTGGCACCAGTTATCCATTTCTGTGAGACCCTTCTGAAGGATATCTGTGTCGGATGTGTTTTCCACTACGGCGCCCAGTTTGCAGTCATCTGCAAACTTTGTCAGCCATAACCCTCCTGTGTTTGTTTGTACTTCAGAAAGGTAGATGCCAAACAAGAGTGGGCCCAGGACTGAGCCCTGTGGGACACCACTTGTGACAGGCTTTGAGTCTGACATGGCGCCAGCAACTCTGACCCTGTGGGTTCTGTCACTCAGCCAGTTTGCAACCCATCTTGTAATGTATGGGTTTACATTTAAGTTGATGAGTTTTTCAATGATACCCGAGTGAGGTATTGTATCAAAAGCCTTCGCCAGGTCTAGGTAGGCTGTATGGACTGCCTTTCCTCGTCAATGGCCTTGGTGACTGTTTGAAAAAGTCAACCAAGTTTAGAAGGCATGATCTGCCTTTGACAAAGCCAAACTGGGTTGGATCCAAAGTCTGCAAGTTCCCTATGTCTTTATTTATGAGATCCATTATGATCCTCTCCATGGCTTTGCAGATAAGGCTTGTCAAGCTAATGGACGGTAATTTCCAGGGTTGGTGGAGGCACACTTTGTGGAGTGGGACCACAGTCGCTGCGCCACTCCCTGGTGCGTATCCGGAGGTGAGACTAAGATTAAACAGCTGTCCTAACTGTGGGTTTAATTCCTCGTTGAGTTCATGGAGCACACAGCCGGGGACACCATCAGGTCCCATGGATGCTGTGTTCTTTGCCTTGGAGAGCAGTTCTCACCTGGGCGTTAGAGATGTTTGGGGGCTACAATCATTTGGTATAGATATCTCTACTTTAGGGGGGGAGGGGGGGTAGAAGTTTGCACTGAACCTTTCAGCCAGTATGTTGGCAATGTCTGTAGGATCAGTAATCTTCACATCATTTTGAACTAATTCTGAGCATATCTGGGAGTTTCCTCCTAGGTTTCTGACATAGCTAAAGAATGCCTTATGGTTGTCTTTAGAGTCCTTAGCTATTTTTTTCTCAAAATTAGCTTTGGATGATTTTATGAGAGCTCTTAGCTTTTTACTTATAGTGATCAGCGGTGTCTTACCTTTTAAGGATTTTGCTCTATCTTGTAGTAGCTTTCTCCTTTTGTTGTAGAGTTTGTTTATGGCTGGGGTCCACCAGACTGGACGCTTGCCTTTGGTACAAAGAGTCTTTGTTTTGCTTGGGATTGCCTGATCCATGCAGCCCTGCAGGTGCTGGTAGAAGGCATTTGTAAGTGATTCAGCGGTTTGAGTAATGTTAACCGCTGGCTCAGGGCCTTAAAGGAGACCACACTAGTCTTTAGAAGTGTGAAGTCGGCTTTAGAAGTTCTTTACTGTGGTCTTTTCATTTCGGGTGGGGGCGGGATGAGGACCTCCAGCGAGATTAGTTTGTGATCAGATCTCACCAGTGAGGGTATACTTCCGGGCGTTGAACATTGTGCTCCCATGTTCGTGATGATGAGATCAAGTATGTTTTCTCCTCTTGTGGGGATGGTGACTAGTTGTTCCATGGCATTTGAGTTTATGAATTCCAGGAACTTTTGGGCTAGAGTGTTTGGGCTTGAGTAGTGTTCCCAGTCTATATTAGGGTAGTTGAAGTCACCTAGTATGATGGTGTTCGGAGATACATTTATCCCTCCAGTGTTTTCAGGAAGGCCATATGAGGTTCCTGAGTTTGACTGGGTGGCCTGTAACATGCTACAAAGTGAAGAGCTGTCTTGCCTATGGTTATTTGCACCTGGATGGTTTCCGATGCATCGCGATGCCACCAATCTTGAGGTGTGGGTGTCCTTGATGAATATGGATACCCTCCTCCTTTCTTGGTATTGTCCGGTTTTGGGGCGGAACGCATGATAGGAGGTAAAACCTGATAGTGCTGGGGTGCTCTCAGGAGCCTTGAACCAGGTTTCTGTCACAGCACAGAGATCGATGTTCTCCGTACTGAGAAGGGCCTCGAAAAGTGCATCTTGAGGTTGAGACTTCTGGCATTGAGCAGCATTACCCTTAGTCTTTTTTCTTTGTTTTGTTCTAGAGTGGTAGGTCTAGAATTTGAGCCTTGACTAAAAAAGGCACTATGGGGGTGGCACGAGCCTTTGCCAAAATCCGAATCCCAGGGTGACAAGTGCAAGCCGTCCCTTGAAGCAGCATGGCTTGTCCAGCATGTCATCCCAGGCAGACAGACATTGGATCCCCTTTGAATGACACCAGAGTTTAAGCCAATTGTTAAAGCTGATCATCTTATCTCTGTATTGTGGCATCATTCTTGGTGAAGGTAGGATACTGCTCAAGGTCAGGGTCATACCTGCTTGGGCTACATAATCAGAGAGCTCCTCTATGTCTCTATTCATGTAGTCCAAGGAGGTACGTCTCAGGTCGTTAACACCAGCGTGGACAATGACTGAGTCGTACTTGTACCTGCTGTTGAGAGACCTGAGTGCATGCGTTATGTGGCGGATTCTAGCACCCGACAGGCAGCTTACTGTGACCTTCTCCTTACTCAGTCTGGTGAGCGGGACGTCAGTGTGTCTGACTATGGAGTCACCAATGACTAGTGTGTCTGGCATTGTGTTTGGCCTTAAGGGCTGTGACTGCTTGACACTCTGACTGTGTGGTCTATGTGTTGCAGGTGTGTTCTGAGGTGGTAGTTGTTTCGGTGTCTGCTTTGGTGGCCTCTGCTGTTTTGGTAGATTTTTGATCAGAGCCTCCGAGTATGTCTTTGTGTGTTTATGTGTATGATTTGAGGTTGTGATGGTATTATGTGAGACTGGGTCTATAGTGTGTGTGGTTACCTTCTCCTCCTGTCTGGTCATGCCAGTCCTATGTTGAGAGAGCTCAGCCTCCAGTTTGGCCATATAGTTGCATCTCGCATGTATTTGTGTTTGTGGGAGGAGGAGAGGGTTGTCTGTGTACATGAGGCAATTGTAACATTGCCTCAATATTCCCAGGTTCACCAGTTGAGCAGGAGAGGACATTAGCAACTGATCGCTCCACATGCTAGAAGGAATAGACAGAAAAACTTAAGAAAAGGTTCTGGGGATGTGGGTGACCGAGAAATGGGGTTTGCTTTTTGGGGTACTTTCTATAACAAGAGTGCTGTATCGAGGTGATAAGTACTGTAGGAGCAAGTGCTTCACTATACAGATAGAGAATAGTCTACTTGGGAGTCAAGTAGAGATAATTTATAGTTGTAGGATACACTAAATAGAACAGTAGTATACTTTGAGGAAGGTAGTTTTAAGGGAAAATTTGAAGAGTGGACTTTAGGTAGCCCTAATAGTTTAAATCTGATTAACCGGTGCTGCCCTAGTGTGCAACAGTAGCAGCTCCGCACTAAAGCGCGCTAACGCGTGCTTTATAGCAGGGGGCTGGAAAAAACAGGAAATGACCCAAAATGGCCGACGAATTACTAGTTGCTGCTTCTAACCACTCCTCTGAGGACAAACAAGCAGCTCAGTACTCCCCACTCCCACTTTTGAGTAAAGAAACTACCTCTGGCCACACAAGAAAATGGAGGAACACAGAAACCAAATACAAAGCCCAGGGATCAGCAAAATCTGATCACTGGAACAACTAGCTAGGAAAGTTTAGGAAAGGAGAAATATTTTTTCTTTTTTTTTTTTTTTTGTTTTTTTTGCAAACAGACAGAAAAAAATGCAGTAAATGCTTTGTTTTCGACTAAATTGCTATCAAAGGCTGGTACACTTGAGTGTATTAGCCTGTTTGTTACTTTTAAGCAATACTTTAGCCCACAAGTGCAATCAACAATATAAGCTCACAAAAATTAGAAATGGCCTAGGGCACATAGCCTAGTGTTTCTCGGAAACACTGGGAAGTCATGTTGTGTTCTTACTGCCCAACTGCTTCGTGTCTGAACCCAACAGGGATTATGCTGTGCCTGCAGGATTTCCATGGGATAGTTTGCATACACTTGTCAACATTCTTTCATACTGACCAAACACTGTAATATTATATAGTGTACTGGTTCAGTCCTTTCACTGTGGTGGACAGTATCCTGGGTTTCAGTCCTATCACTGCTTTAAATATTCATACTGAGCACACCAGACTGGTTAAGGGCCAGTTGTGGAAATATGACCATGTTGCATTTTGTTCGGCTTGTCCAACATTAGTAGTGTATTCTGCAACTTGAGTGGACATTGAGAAACACTAGGCTATGTGCCCTAGGCCATTTCTAATCCTAGTCAGAGTTTGTCCTTCAACACACATTTTAACTGGAGTTTGCCATGACATTTTTCAAGGTTAGTATACTGTGCCTCTGTCTAACCGTGACATAAAAGTGATACCCAGGGTAAACCTACAATCTCCCATCCACTCATCAAGATTCCTCTTGAAGAGAGTCAATTAGGGATTCTCTGGCTAACCTGGACTGGGAGTTTACTCGAGAGTGGAGGGAGCTTCTGGGTTATGGATCAATCACTACAGCATGTCCTATTTATGTCAGTGATGAGGTTCAGGTCTCTCATGTGCATAGCTCAATGGCATTCAGATTTTACAAGGTGCAGCATGTGCATTGATTCCAGCTTGGACATGGCTTTATACATCAGGCACAGATCGCCTCTGGGCAGGCAGTATGCCACTGTGTGGAGCTGCAGTTTGTTTAATCAGGAAACACATGGCATCTGTTACAGCCCTTTGATCCTCCTGGTGAGGTACTTTTGGGGTCTTTCCAGTTGCTGAAGGTGTCTGCTAAGGTACATCCCACAAGGGCCAATGTACTCAATTGTGAGCCTGATGAAGGATGACTGAAGAGGCACAATGACCTCCCCTGATCTAGATGTGAATACCTTCATGATTAGGTGGGTATATGAAATGTTTCTCTAACCACTATGGCCACATGGTTTTCAAATGCAAGATTTCTATCAACTTGTGTCCCCAGGTCTCTTATTACTTCTAAAGTACTTAATGGGTTAACACCTATGTGGTAATTGGTGGGCACTTATTGTTTTTCCAAAGGGAATGACTATACACTTTTCTGCATTTAGCTTGATGACATGGCTGTGGCACCAGTTGTCTGTTTCTATGAGGCCCTTTTATAGGATGCTTGTGTCAGCTGGAGGGTCAGATATGGCGCCCAGTTTGCAGTCATCTGCAAACTTGTTCAGACACAGTCCTTCCATGTTGGTCTGTACCTCTGAGAAATATATACCACACATGGGAGGTCCCAGGACCGAGCCTTGTGGGATGCCAGTTGTAGCTGGTTTTGAGTCTGACATGGCTGCAGCATTTCTGACCATGTCAGTTCTGCCCTTGAGCTGGTTTGCAACCCATCTACTGACATAGGGGTTTATATTTAAGCTGGTGAGCTTATCTATAATGAACAAGTGGGGTATTGTGTGGAAGGCTTTTGCAAGGTCCAGATAGGCTGTGTGGACCACCTTCCCCTCATCAATGGCCTTGGTGACTGTTTCAAATGACTCAACCAGGTTTAAGGGGCAGGATCTGCCCTTAAGAAAGCCACACTGGGTAGGGTCCAGTGTCTGTAGATCCCCAATATCTTTATTTCTGAGGTCCATGATGATCCTTTCCATAGCTTTGCAGACCAAGCTAGTCAGGATTCTGGGGTGATAGTTTGCAGTATCCATTCAGTCACCACCTTTGTGGAGAGGAACCACTGTTGCTGTACACTGCTCTTTGGGTACATATCCTGTGGTAAGGCTGAGACTGAGCAGTAGTTTTATTTGTTGTTCAATTCTTCTTGGAGTTCATGTTGGACACAGCCCAGGACACCATCTGGTCCCATTGATGCTGTGTGTTTTGCTTTGGAGACGCTGGCTGTTACCTGAGCATCTGCAATGTCAGGGGGACAGCACTCTTCTGGGATAGATATTTGGCCTTTTGGTGGGGGGGGGGGAATTTTGCACTGAACCTGTCAGGTTGGATGTTAGCAATGTGTGTGCATTTGGTGTATTGTTTGTCATTTTGGAATAATTCTGAGCATATCTGTGAATTCCCACCCAGGTTCCTACCATCAGTTAAGAAAGCATTGTGATTATCCTTAGTGTCCTGTGCAATTTTTATCTTGTAGCTGGCCTTAGAGGATTTTATGTGTGGCCATAGTTTTTTGTCATAATACTGATCAGAGATGACTTCCCTTTTTGGGTTTTGCTCTATCATGTAGTAGCTTCCTCCTTCTCTTGCATGGTTTGGTAATGGCTGGGGTCCACCAGACTGGATGCCTGCATTTGGAGGATTGGGTCTTGGTTTTATTTGGGATTGCATAATCCATGCATTCCTGAAGGTGTTCATAGAATGCATTTATAAAGGGTTCTGAGGTCTGGGCCATATTTTTCACAAGCACAAGGGCTTTAATGGATTCCACCTCAGTTTGGAGGAGTGCAAAATTTGCCTTACACATGTTTTTCACTGTGGCTTCTGGCCAGGGACTGGGGTCAGGATGTGAATATCCAGTGAGATTACTCTATGGTCTGATATTACCGGTGAGGGATACACTTCTTGTCTTGGGCAGAGTCCCCATGTTGGTGATTATCATGTCCAGTACGCTTATCCCTCTTGTGGGAGTGGTAAGTTGTTCCATAGCATTTTGGTTTATAAATTCTAGGAACCTTTGCCCTAGGGTGTTGGAGCTAGAATAATGCTCCCAGTCTATGTTTGGGTAGTTGCAGTCACCCAATATAATGTTATTTGGAGAGACCTTCATATTTTCATGTGTTCTCAAGTAGGCCAAGTGCAGTTCCTGGATTTAGGAGGGTGGTCTGTAGCAGGCTGCAAACTGGGAGGCAGTTTTAGGTTCATAGGTTCATACTAGGCTATCTGCCCTGGGGCATTTACAAGCCTAGCTTGAGTGTGTTTGGCTTTCGCCACCCTTCCTTAGAATTGCATTTGCTATGCCCTTTTTAAGGTTAGTTTACTGAGCCTCTGTCTAGCAGAGACTCAGAAGTAATCCCCGGGGTGAATCTACGATCTCCCATCCACTCATCAAGATTCCTCTTGAAGACAGTCAATGAGGTGCTCTGCCTAACATGGATCGGTATTCTATTCCAAAGTGAAGGGAGCCTCTGTGTTATGAATCTGTCCTTCCAGCACATTCTATTTAGCTCTGTGTTGAGGTTCAAATCCCTCGAGTGCGTGGTTCTAAGGGATTTGGATTTTCTGAGGTGGAGCATGTCCATTAATTCTGGGTTACACATAGCTTTGTATGTCAGGCATAGATCGCCTCGAAGTAGGCGGTATGCGACTGAGTAAAGCTGGAGTTTCTTTAACCTGGCAGCATATGGCATCTGCTTGAGTCCCTTGATCCTCTTTGTGAGGTTCTTTTGGAGTCTTTCCAGCTGCTGCAGGTGGCGGGTAAGGTACATCCCAAAAGGGGCATTGTATTCTATGATGGGCCTGATGAGGGATGAATAGAGGGGCACTATTACCTCCCCTGATCTGGATGTGAATTTTTTCGTGATAAGGTGGGCTATGTAGAAGGTCTTTCTAACCACATTGGCAATGTGGTTGTCAAAGGAGATTGCTATCAACTTGGGTCCCCAGATCCCTAATTACTTATTCTGTATTTAATGGGTTTCCACCTATATGGTAGTTTGTGGGCACTTTATTTTTGCCAAAGGGTATGACTATACACTTCTTGGCATTCAGCTTTAGGCCATGGCTCTGGCACCAGTTATCCATCTCTGTGAGACCTTTTTGAAGGATGTTTGTGTCAGCTGGAGAGTCAATAATGGCTCCCAGCTTGCAGACATCAGCGAACTTAGTTAGCCATAGTCCTCCCATGCTGGCCTGTACCTTGGAAAAGTAAATGCCGAACAAGAGAGGTCCCAGGACCGAGCCCTGTGGGACACCACTTGTGACCAGTTTCGAGTCAGACATGACTCCGGCAATTCTGACTCTGTGGGTTCTGTCTTTGAGACAGTTAGCCACCCATCTTGTGACATAGGGGTTTATGTTTAAGCTGGATAGCTTATCTATGATGCCTGAGTGGGGTATTGTGTCAAAAGCCTTTGCGAGGTCCAGATAGGCCATGTGGACTACCTTCCCTTCATCTATGGCCTTGGTGACTGTTTCGAAGAAGTTGACCAGGTTCAAGAGGCAGGATCTGCCCTTGACAAAGTCGAACTGAGTAGGATCCAATGTCTGTAGGTCCCCAATGTCTTTGTTTATGAGTTCCATGATGATCCTCTCCATGGCTTTGCAGATAAGGCTAGTCAGGCTTATGGGGCGATAGTTACCAGGGTCTGTTGAGGCACCACCTTTGTGGAGTGGGACCACTGTTGCTGTATGCCATTCATTGGGTACATATCCCATAGTGAGGTTGAGATTGTACAGCATTTTTACGTGTGGGTTTAGTTCTTCTTGGAGTTCATGTAGGAAGCAACCCGGGACACCGTCTGGTCCCATTGAGGCAGTGTTTTTTGCCTTGGAAAGGGCGGCCTTCACCTGGACATCTGAGATGTTTGGGAGGCTGCACTCTACTGGGATAGATATTTGCTCTTTAGGGGGGGAAGGGGGGCAGAAGTTTGCACTGAACCTGCCTGCCAGGATGTTGGCAATGTCTGTGGGTTCAGTGTATCTTTTGTCATTTAGAATCAACTCTGAACATACCTGGGAGTTGCATCCCAGGTTCATAACATAGCTAAAGAAGGCCTTGTGATTGTCTTTTGTGTCCTGTGCAATTTTTCTTTCGAAACTGGCCTTGGAGGATTTTATGAGGGATTGTAATTTTTTGCTAGTACTGATCAGAGATGCCTTCCCTTTTAGGGATTTTGCTCTATCATGTAGTAACTTCCTCCTTCTATTCTACAACTTATTTATGGCTGGGGTCCACCAGACTGGATGCCTGCCTTTGGATGCTTGGGTCTTGGTTTTGTTTGGGATAGCATGGTCCATGCACTCCTGGAGGTGTCCATAGAATGCGTTTATATAGGATTCCGTGGTTTGGGCCGTAGTTTCCACCAATCCTGGGGCCTTGAAGGTTTCCACTTCGGATTTGAGAAGTGGGAAGTTTGCTTTTGAGAAGTTCTTTACTGTGGTTTTCTGGGCTGGGGGTGGGATCGGGTTTTGAATATCCAGTGAAATTAATTTATGGTCTGATCTTACCAATGAGGGGAGTACCTCTGGTGTGGAGCATAGGGTTCCCATGTTGGTGATGATCAGGTCCAGTATGTTTTCCCCTCTTGTGGGAATTTTGACCAGTTGTTCCATAGCATTTGAGTTTATGAATTCCAGGAACCTTTGGGCAAGGGCGTTGGGGCTTGAGTAATGCTCCCAGTCAATGTTAGGGTAGTTGAAGTCACCCAATATAATGGTGTTTGGAGAGATCTTCATGTTCTCCAGTGTTTTCAGGAAAGCCGAGTGGGATTCCTGATTTTGAGATGGTGGTCTGTAGCATGCTATAAACTGAAATGGAGTTTTGCCCACTGTTAGTTGCACATGGATGGTTTCTGATGCTTCGTGCAATGCTACTAACCTGGAGGTGTGGGTATCCTTGCTAAATATAGATACTCCCCCTCCTTTTGTGATTCGGTCTGGGTTTTGGGGCTGAAAAGCATGGTATGAGGTATAACCTGGTAGTGCTGGGGTGCTATCTGGAGCCTTGAACCAGGTTTCTGTCACTGCACAGATATCGATGTTCTCAATATTGAGGAGAGATTCAAGTGCGTGCATTTTGAGGTTTAGACTTCTGGCATTTAGCAGCATTACCCTTAGTTTCTTGTTCTTAGTGTTTTCTAAGGAGGTGGGTTTGAATTTTGAGCCTTGCCTATAAAAGGCACTATAGGGGTGGCAAGAGCCTTTGCTAGTATCTGAAAGCCCAGAGGAGACAGGTGCAAGCCATCCCTTGCAAAGCAACGTGGCTTGTCAAGCATGTCATCCCAGGCTGACAGACACTGGATCCCCTTTGAATGACACCAAAATTTTAGCCAATTATTAAAATCGACCATTTTGCTTTATATTGTGGCATCATTCTAGGTGAGGGTAAGATGCTGCTCAAGGTCAGAGTCATACCGGCCTGGGCTACATGATCAGAGAGCTCCTTTATGTCTCTTTTCATGTAGTCAAGGGAGGTACATCCCAGGTCGTTCACACCAGCGTGTACTATGACCGAGTCATACTTGTACTTGCTTTGGAGTGACCTGAGTGCTTGCGTAATGTGGCGGATCCTAGTGCCCGACAGGCAGCTCACTGTGACCTTCTCTTTGTTCAGCCTGGTGAGCAGAACATCAGTGTGCCTGACTATAGAATCACCTATTGCAAGTGTGTCAGGTGTGTTGTTCTGCCTTACAAGGCTGTGACTGTTTGGCACTCTGACTTTGCAGGCTATGTGTTGCTCGTGTTTTGTTCTGGGATAGCATTTGCTTGCCCGTGGATAATCCGTGCTGCTTCTTGCTCTGGCACCAACCTGGGGGTGTGATTATCCTTGACAATTATTGATAGTCACCCTCCTTTTGTAGTTTGTTCCATGTTTTCGGGCTGTAAAGCATGGTATGAGGTGTAACCTGGTAGTGTTAGGGTGCTCTTGTGAGCCTTGAACCAGGTTTCTGTTACTGCACAGATATCAACATACTCCATGCTGATGACAGTTTGGACTGCATGCATCTTGCAGTTTAGACTTCTGGCATTGGGTAGCATTACTTCTAGTTTCTTATCCCTTGTGATACCTATGGAGGTGGGTTTGTGTTTTGAGTCTTACCTATTCAAGGGACTATGGGGGTGACAACAGGCTTTGCCAGTATCCAAAAGGCCAGGGGTGATAGGTGCAAGCCATCCCTAGTGGGTGGAGTATCATGTCTTGCTCAGCATGCCATCCCAGGCTGACAGGCATTGGATCCCCTTTGACTAACAGCAATACTTAAGCCAATTGTTGTAATTGATTATCTTGTCTTCATATTGTGGCATCATGCTAGGTGAGATTAGTATGTTAGTCAGGGTCATCAAGTTTGCATATAGTACATGGTGTTACATTGCTTAACACATGGCAATCATGCCTCAGGTGGTGCTGCAGGGCTACCTATGTTGGATGCACATACTACACTCACATGTTTGAAAGCAGGTTGTGTCAACTTAGGCATCCCTTTTACTATATGTGTGAGTCAGAGAGAGGTATCATTTCCAGGGTTCCTACTGAGCCAGTGTATGTGCTATGCATTGCCTCTTTGCCAAGGCCAAGGCATACTGGGCACGCCTCCTTCTGCCTACTGAGGCAGGCTCAGGTTGTTCCTCCTCCGAGTCACGCTCTGCCTGTGATGGCCTTGGCAATGGTGGGGGGCTGTTTGGCCCGGGCCTATGCTGGTCCTGCTGCAGCTGTTTTCGCAGAATCATATTATGTAGTATAGCACATACCATGACAATTTGGGTACATGTAGTTGGTGAGTATTGCAAGGCTCCACCAGATGTGTCCAGGCACTGGAACCGTGACTTGAGCAGCCCAAACATACGCTCTATTACATTACGTGTTTGTGCATGTGCCTCATTATAGTGTTCCTGTTCAGGTGTGTGTGCATTTCTGATGGGTGTCATCAGCCACGGCTCCAGTGCATAGCCAGCATCCCCCAGTAGGTGACCATGTGGGATGTCCCCATTGGCAAATGTCTGGTACAGCTGCGTCAGATGCCAGATATGGGAATCATGGTAGCTTCCAGGGCAGCCAGCACACACATTCAGTATTATGCCCTGGGCATCACACATGACCTGGCAGTTGATGGAGGGGAAGCCCTTGCGGTTGAAGTAGACCCTACCCCGCTCACCGGCTGGTGCTTTGATGCGTATGTGCGTGCAGTCTATTGCACCCACTACCTCAGGGTATTCCGCTATTTGCTGGAAGAGACGCATATTGCTGGCCAATACCTCATGGGAATTGGGGAAATATACATGATCATTGACATGTGCTGACATGGCATCCAGGAACTGGTGCAGTACCCTGGATGCTGATGCCTGTGATATCCCCATCATATCACCAGTTGGTCTCTGGAAGGTACCTGTTGCTAGTATTCTTAGGCCAACATATACCTTGGTTTCCACTGGGATGGGTTCCCTTCTGTTGGTTCTGTGTGTGAGGCGTGGCCTGCACAGCTCAACAATTTGCTGTAGGAGGTCTCTGTCCACTCTATAGTGCTCCACTATCTCCAGCACATGTAACCCCTGGTAGGTGACCCTGGGCCTGTACACTCTTCTCTGTCTCCTCACTGTGGGTTGTCTGGCAGCATTTGCATTGTCACCACCCTCAGCATGTTGCATATGTCGCCTTATAACAGCTATGGCAGCCCCTAGCATTTTTTGTCTGAGTGAGGCTTTTTCAGTTTTCACTTCTAATAGCTTACTCCAGTGTTGCAGTGTCTCTTGAGAGAAACATACTGCACTGTTGTTTGCAGAGTTTTAAGTGCTGGGCTACTGTTCTGCCTGTGTAATTGCCTGCTTCTGATTGTTTTCACCTGTTACCTCTGCTAGTATTCCCTGGCAGCTTCCTACAATTTGTTCTGCTTCCTTTTTCCTTTCTGTTTCCTCGGGGGGGGGGGGCTGATGCGCAAACAAGCGCAAACATGCTCACAGCAGCTAACATGCGCACACACATGCTTAGACGGACAAAAGTTGCTTATTCGGGTTTAAACACGCATTCACCAGCGCAAATGAGCTAAAAGGTCTTTAAACAAGCTACTACATGTTTACTCCAGCTGAAACACATGCACTCGGACTTACATGTGTGCACCCTATCTTACTCGGGCCTCCAAGTGCGCACACGCGTGCATGCACGGCCAGCAAGAAACTTTGGTGTTATCCACAGTGTGCACCTTCCATTTCTTGGTTTTCCCATGTCTACTTCTTGACACACCTCTTTCCATGATGTGTGACTGACAGCTTTCACATGCCACTCTGCTCCACTGAGCTGCATTTATTTCATACATACCCTCCTGTGATGTCACCTATCTCTTACTCTGTTACTCCCCCTTATCCTACTCCTACACTCCAGGGATTGTGCTCATTTGCTATGTAAAAGTGCGATTCACTATACTAACACTCATTTACATAGGATTGCCTACTAATGCTTAGTTACATGTCTTACACTGAGCTTCCCCCCTTAGCAACCCCTATTCGGTGGCCATGTTGTTTTCAGCCTGCTATTCCCTTACATTGTAAATTCATGGTTTGCATAAAACCCTTGTGGGTTTTAAATTTTTATTTTTCTGTTTTTTACAGCGCAGCCCATTTGCGCAGAGCTAGGTTTAAACATCCGCGATCGCTGAAAAAAAAAATTATTTTAATTTTCCATGGGGGTACGTTGCCAGTGGCCACATATTTGGCCATTGGCATGCTTCCTGGAACATATGCAACCTTTATTTGCAGCTGACAAGGCTCCATTGTGCTATTTGCAGAATGGTACTCAGTTGTCAACTGAGTACATTTCTGCAGATAACACGGCTCTTACACGGACAGGTTAGTACTTCCTGGATCACAAAATTACCTCATTTGCATGCCTTTTGGCTGCAAGTGAGGTAATTTGCATATCCAAGCCCTGTCCGTGTAAGAGCCGTTTTAGGAGCTCTCTTACACGCCCCTACAGGCTGTTCGTGGATCGCTCATCAGACATGATGGCTGCCATGCAGAAAAATCCTTATATATCCTATTTACTTC
>NC_056744.1:1724133061-1724325102 GCF_019279795.1 Protopterus annectens | reverse complement strand
CAAATTTTGAAAGTTAACTATGATATTTGGAATCTTGAATTATCTTTTACAGCAAATCATTAGATCTTACACAACTATGAGACAGCAAAATTACCCCTACAAATTTATGAATACCTAGTCATACAACCTGATCACCATTTCTCCTTTATCAGCACACAGAAAGAATCAGAAAAAGTCCTTAACAACCTAAAAATAACACACAGATCTACAATTCAACTTACCTAAGATGCTTAAAAAGACATAATTCTTTTACCAAAATTACAATGCAAACTGCAGCTTAACATGGTTGGAAACAACCTTACTGTCAAATTACATGAAGCCCATTAAAAATGATGGCAGTCTGTAAACAGCTGTGATCATTGTGCCCAGCAGTACCACCTGCTGACCAATGTAAATACTTTACCATTACATAAAGGGCCATGATCCTATCTGCAACCACTATGTAGGGCAACATTAATGAGTCTATCCATCATTATCAAGTAAACAGAGCAACTGAAATCCCCAATAAGTTGTGAGTATCACAATCCAGGCACCACATCTGTCCTGACAACAGTTTCCCATGACTACAACAGAACATCCCTTTTGCAACCGAGGTCCACAGGGTGGATTCCACCTCCTAAACCTGACCTTTGCTAACCACATTAAAATAAATCACTATTTGATCACCTACAATCCTACACTAAATGCACCCACTTGCATACATCTCATTCCTTGATATCAGTTTTAAATGACTTTCTTAGAATTTCAGATCACACATTTTTAATATGTGCACCCCAACATCTAAGGGCCTCTTCCAAGCTCCCACACCACTGTCTAATCCAGTCTTCCACTCTCCTTATTTCCACTCTGGTCCACTAATACTGACCTCTGGGTCTCTCATGCCACCAACGTCAACTTCAGCTTCAGTTTTATTATACAGGTCACCCCCCCCCCCCCTAAGCTCTTCCACTAAAATGAAGCAAGGCATACAAGCACATAGAAATAAAAATATAAATGAAAACATACTGCAAAATTGATACATACAATATAAGTGAAACATACATATTCAAGTACTCTAAACTGAAACAAAGCTACAAAAGTAATACCAAATAATCATCAGTATTATAGCTGCCATAAAAATGTAGCTTAATACATCCAAAGTTTCAGTATTATATATCAGGTACCAAAGTTTCTGGAACACTCAGACACAAGTACAAATGAGCCTGCAACAAATTCATATTTTCAGGGGCTCACAGCCCTGAAAAAGTAAAACACAGAGCCTTAATGTTCCCCTGCAAGCTTGGCTGGACCGCATCCAAAGCAAAGAAATACATTTTGCAACAGAACGCTGTTCATGTAGGTGCAAAACAAACTGCTCCCAACCAAAAAATGCATTGCAATACAATGATGGGGTTATACATATTAGCCACGATCCCCTATTATAACATGTACTTAATAGTTTCCATGCAATGCATAATAATGGATATAAAAGTAGGTACAAAATATAAGTACTTTACAAATTCTAGACAGTCAGTCAGTCAATGGACAACACAAGAAGGAATGCATAATAAAAGATCACAAGACCAAGACTAAACAGTTTCACAGCCATTCAAAATCAGACTCTCCAAAGCATCATTACATCATACCTCTCAACATATAAGAGCAAGAAATCTGGACAAAGACATAAATAAAAGGGGGACAAAGGCCCAAAAATAACAATTTCTAAATATCTCTCTTACAAACTTAGAAAGTTGATAGAATAACAGGTTTTGAATTAGTGTGACTATTCTGAAGGATATGAAGTCTGAAACCTAAACATCTGTCATCTGTTTCGAACTGCAATATTTAACGATTTACCAGTAATTTGCCAGAAAACCACTACTTTAGGAAAAAAAGACAAAAATATGAGGCCAAAATCTCAACATAGTGTGTAAATCTGTACAGTTGAGAGGTATGATTTCCATGCATAATAGAAGGATACAAAAGTCCAGGACAGGAATGACTCCATGGTAGCACCAGGACAAGGTGACTGTACACTCAACAGGCACTTCAAAACTGGCCATATAAAATCAACGGATACATTCCAGTGAAATAAAATGTACCATGAAGTTGCATTCACCTGGCAGCTTAATTACCAAAGCTTCCTTTAACATCCGGTCATCTTTCTCCCATCACCTCAAAACTCCTGTGCACTACTAATTGCTGCACATTTTTACCACAAAATTGTAGAGAGAGAAAAGCAAACTCTATTCAATGTATACAAAATAATTGTGCTTATACTATCTTCTGCAATAAGCCCTCCTGTGAACACTCTTGCATGTTTTTTTCCTTCTGTGCATGTCATTCAAGACAAAACATTTCTAATATGCACGTTTGCTGCAATTACTTTCACTTTATCAGCTTTGACAAGTCCATGTATACTGAGAAAGAAAGGTGAAATACAACCAATTTTGGTAAGGGGAGAACATGTCCAGTACATCTATGAATAGGAGCAAATGCACTTATCCTGTAACAAATACATGCAGCGCGTAATACAGCCTTCTATGGTAAGGGTATCTCTGGTTTCCTATGTCTGTAAGTAGGACTACATGTAGTTATCCTGTAACATTAATAAATGCAGCACATGTAATACAGCCTTCTATGATAAGGACTACATGTAGTTATCCTGTAACATTAATAAATGCAGCACATGTAATACAGCCTTCTATGATAAGGGTATCTCTGGTTTCCTATGTCTGTAAGTAGGACTACATGTAGTTATCCTGTAACATTAATAAATGCAGCACACGTAATACTACCTTCTATGACAAGGGTTTCTCTGGTTTCCAATGTCTGTAAATAGGACTACATGTAGTTATCCTGTAACATTAATAAGTGCAGCACATGTAATACAGCCTTCTATGATAAGAGCATCTCTGGTTTCCTATGTCTGTAAGTAGGACTACATGTAGTTATCCTGTAACATTAATAAGTGCAGCACATGTAATACAGCCTTCTATGATAAGGGTATCTCTGGTTTCCTATGTCTGTACGTAGGACTACATGTAGTTATCCTGTAACATTAATAAATGTAGAACATGTAACACAGCCTTCTATGGTAAGGGTATATCTGGTTTCCTATGTCTGTAAGTAGGACTACATGTAGTTATCCTGTAACATTAATAAATGCAGCACATGTAATACAGCCTTCTATGATTCTGGTTTCCTATGTCTGTAAGTAGGACTACATGTAGTTATCGCATAAATTAATAACTGCAGCACATGTAATACAGCCTTCTATAATAAGGGTACCTCTGGTTTCCTATGTCTGTAATTAGGACTATATGCAGTTATCCTGTAACATTAATAAATGCAGAACATGTAACGCAGCCTTCTATGGTAAGGGTATATCTGGTTTCCTATGTCTGTAAGTAGAGCTACATGTAGTTATCATGCAACATTAATAAATGCAGCACATGTAATACTCTCTTCTATGACAAGGGTATCTCTGGTTTCCTATGTCTGTAAGCAGGACTACATGTAGTTATTGTGTTGTTGTTGTCTTTCGGCTTTTCCCGGTTAGGGGTCGCCACAGCGGAAATCCAGTCCGCTAATGATTGGCAGTAGATTTTCACGAATGCCAAGGTGCCAGCTCGACATTCAACCTTCAACGAAGGCACGCCCATTTACGCATGTCTTTCGAACGCCCACCCAACCATGGGGAGGACATGCAGACTCCACACAGAAGGGATTCCCCGCACTCTAACCAAGAATCGAATGGGAGAACCTCTTGCTGTGAGGCAACAATGCTACCGCTGCACCACCGCAGAAGTGCCAACATTAATAAATGCAGCACATGTAATAAGCCTTCTATGATAAGGGTATCTCTGGTTTCCTATGTCTATAAGTAGGACTTAGTTATTCTGTAACATTAATAAATGCAACACATGTAATACAGCCTTCTATGATAAGGGTATCTCTGGTTTTCTATGTCTGTAAGTAGGACTACATGTAGTTATCCTGTAACATTAATATATGCAGCACATGCAATACAGCCTTCTATGATAAGGGTATCTCTGGTTTCCTACGTCTGTAAGTAGGACTACATGTAGTTATCCTGTAACATTAATAACTGCAGCACATGTAATACAGCCTTCTATGATAAGGGTACATCTGGTTTCCTATGTCTGTAAGTAGGACTACATGTAGTTATCCTGTAACATTAATAAATGCAGCACATGTGATACAGCCTTCTATGATAAGGGTATCTCTGGTTTCCTATTGTAAAATTTATTTTACTACACTAAAAGGTAGTCTGTACTTGAGCCGGTTCAATCTGATATGAACATTCCTTTACTGCATACGAGTTAACATCTAGTATAACAATGAAAGATACACATGTAACAAACTTTACAGCATTATGACTGTAAGAATCAATGTCTCTCATACAAAAGAAGTCCAAACTTTATAGTCTCTTTCTAGTTTACATCAGCAGTTTAGAGAATATACCAGAATAATAAGACTTTCCCATGAAGCTGGGCTGTTGACAGTTTGTTTCCCATGTGTCAAACATTCCATTCCTGAAGAATAACTCCTCAGCCTTGCTCTTATCTTGTACGTCCTGTTGATAGAGACACAGCTGCATACAAGAGTTCATCTTGACCTGCTTGTAGATAGAGAATTTCACAAACTGCACAGTTTATAAAGATAAAATATTTTACTTCTGATTTCTAATAACAATGAATGCCAAGCTATATGCTTTAAACTAAGTGCACTTTTGTACTACACTGAAAAGCAGAGTACTTATTTTACATTTTCAGACAAATCCACTGAAAGCCATTTTTAACTTGTTCACTGCTGAAAGCAGAATATATCAAATCTCACAATTCCCTCTTTTCAATTAAAAGGCAGAAAATAACTGTTCATTTTCGACTGCAGTTGCAAACTCTGAAACCTTTTTCAATTTATCCAGGTTAACCATCATGATCTATTGGATTCTGTAAGTTTTTCGCAAATGACAACTTAAATAGCAATTCCAATATAGTTAATATGACTACAATGCCTAAAACTACTACTACAGGATGGATTAGCCAATCCAACAAATTCTTTCCTGATGTGGACCAACCCGTAAAGATATCCCACCAATTGTGAGCAGTGCCTTTTTTGGTCTTTTCAGCCAAACTAAGTAATTTATCTTTTGGAATGATGCTCAATGCTTCATAATACAGAATACTTTTATTTCTTTTTTCCAAATACTCTCTGAGAATCTTTGTGTTGTTCATTATTTTCCTTAAATTATCCAAAGATACAGATATACTGGAAAGCTGTATTAAATCATAACTCCAATTTATGGAAGCATCCACTTCTATGGTTTTAGTAAACACATAGCTCCGATTATTCCATTTAAGGAAATCAACATGTGATAAACATCCTACAAAAGGTAATTTTAAATTTTGACCTACATCCTGATCTGTAACCAGACAAACATGCTGAGGAGTCACTTCTATAAACACTTGAAAAGAAGATGGCACAATTGTCCACTTACATAAGTTAACAGAATGCTGCAGTAAGCATGGTTCATAGATAAGCGAATGCTGTCCACAAATTAATCCATTTTGAGTCTGTGTACAATACTCAGTTTTATGTGTTTTTCTCCTCATATCTATATGATTACCTTTAAATTGTGGCAACCAATAGTCATGTCCTTCTGGAACTAGAAATGTCATAGGTAATATCGTAAATTGACACATAGCACTGGTATCAGTAACATTGTAATGTGAAAACTGTCCTGTGCAGTATTGCGGAGTACAATACGCTACTTTAGTATATAATTTAATCCAGTCTGTATCAGGTACCCATTTATGAAACAATTATCGCCAAACATTTTCATTCTGTAACATCAATTCAGTTTGTATTTTATTCTTTTGAATATCCACATACAAAGACTGCAAAGTACATTTCGTCCAATTTACAAAAGTAGTCATGTTACCATCAATTTTTAACTGTTGTAACTGCATAGCATCATGATTGTCTAAAAATTGCTGCTGGTAGTTTAAATTGTGCTGGTGTACCTTCCATATCTCTGGATTCCAAGATGCTTATGCAATCTGACAGATATCGTCCCCCACTGTTTTTAAACGATATCAGCTGCATTAATAACTCTTAATGCCTGTGCCTAGGCCTCCTAGCAGAGTATTATACCAAGCTCTTTTGTATTGGCATTTGCCTGTGTCTAGGAATGTAATGTTAAAATGTACTTCAACCTTTTGATACTGTCTGTCTACCTTTGTACAGGTAGAAGGGATTTTAACCAAATGGTCTGTATGAACAGAGTAGGTTTATCTGTTAATATTGATAGAACATATGCCTAATTTGCGCTGCCTGTAATGACTGTGGTATTAGTACATATACTTGTACCCACCTTTAGCTGGGGGTAATGTACCTGCAAAGTCAATTTAGATGGCATACCAAGGTCCATCTGCTGGAGTTAGCCTTAGTAACTGTGGCTTTTTCAATTGAGCATTAACCTGCAAACATATTAGGCATTCAGCATGTACTAAATCACAGATTTTCTTTAGCTGTGGATGCCAGTACTTGTTCTTTACAATGGGCCAGAACTTTTGTGTGCCCAAATGTCCCAATACTTGATGATTAAATTTCACTAACTGTCGTGCCTGTTGGTATGGAATATAAGGAAGACTAGAACCGTCTTCAAAACATTTTGCATAATATTGCCCTGGACTGTCTCTTACAAGAGTAAATTTCTGTAATTTTTCCTTCAGTCCAAACTTAGTCTGTATCTGCAGCAAATCGTGTTGCAAATTTTGAGCTGAAAATGTCCGTATGGCATGTACTGAAGTAGTTTTATCTGGTACACCAGAAAGGTGTTCTGTAGGATACAACTGCATTCCTTTCCTGGCTGCCTTTTCTGCCATCTGATCAGTATAGTTATTTAACTGAAAAATCTCATTTGTAGCTTTTTGATGAGCTTGTACCTTTAAAATACTGTAGTAACCCACAAGGGACCGGCTACAAACTAAATTTTAAATAGTCTGTAACACAGAAGCATGCTTGAGTGGTTTACCCATATTATCAACAAACCCTCTCCTTGCCCATGTAAACATAGGCAGCTAGAGAGAATTAATGACATATGTACTGTCTGAAAAACAAATTTCCTTTATATTCCATGAAGTTAGATTATTTATTTATTTATTTGCAGTTTGTTTACCAGGGTGGTCTACTGGGCCTTGAGGAGCCCGTTTTCAGTGGAGTCTTGGGGAGAAAAGCTCCAAAGTTACAACTGGTTAAAATAACAGTATTACAAATACAAATACAACACAATTAAAAATTAAAATAAAATAATTCTAAGTTACACAGAGCTACTAAGAAGTCATAACTGTGAATCTACTAGATACTGACACAGCGGTTAAAGAGAATTTGAAAATAATGTCAGAGTAAATAAGTAATACTTATCTCCAGTCTTTACTGCAATTTACTTGACACTAAACCATGCCAACCATTTTGCAAACACTGCTTGACTGATGTAATCAGTTTATTAACTGTGTCTCATTGACCAAAGCTTGTATGGCATAATGTGGTGTTTGTACTACAATGACTTTGGAGAAAGCTGTTAAGTATTTAATTTGTTTTAAACCCCAGTAAATGGCCAAAAGTTGTTGAATGCACAGGTGATATCCCCTCTCAACATGTGTCATTTCTCTACTGAAGAATGTAAAGTCTTTTTCATTTTAGCATCAGAGCCGTGAGGCCACGCCTGTAAAAGCACAACAGAGAGTGTGTTGGGTCCAGCTGCTGCCTGTAACACAAAGGGACTTGTTAGACTCAGAGCTAATAGCTTTGTAGCACTGGCCAATGCTGCCTTTCTAAATTACAAAAAGTTGTATTTTTTTTTTGTCTGCATTCCAGAAAGGGAATTCTTTCTGGCTAAAAAGCATGTCATGACATGAATTGCACCTTTTTACTTTTAACCTTAAACCCTGCCTCCTGCAGTGGATTAAGGACCTGTATTACTTTAGCTAAATGCTGTTTTTTTTGTTTCCGACACAATTAGTGTATGCTTGCCCTTTGGCTGTTACCTGCCCTCCCTTTTTGTAAAGGGACCTGCATATTTTAACTGCATACCATAGCCCATGCTCACCCTTTGGCTGTTACCTGCCCTCCCTTTTTGTAAAGGGACCTGTATATTTTAACTGCATACCATAGCCCATGCTCACCCTTTGGCTGTTACCTGCCCTCCCTTTTTGTAAAGGTACCTGCATATTTTAACTGCATACCATAGCCCATGCTTGCCCCTTTGGCAGTTACCTACCCTCCCATTTTGTAAAGGGGCCTGCATATTTTAACTGCATACTATAGCCCATGCTTGCCCTTTGGCTGTTACCTACCCTCCCTTTTTGTAAAGGGACCTGCATATGTTAACTGCACACCGTAGCCCATGCTCGCCCTTTGGCTGTTACCTGCCCTCCATTTTTGTAAAGGGACCTGCATATTTTAACTGCCCACCATATCCCATGCTTGCCCTTTGGCAGTTACCTACCCTCCCTTTTTGTAAAGGGACCTGCATATTTTAACTGCATACCATAGCCCATGCTTGCCCTTTGGCTGTTACCTACCCTCCCTTTTTGTAAAGGGACCTGCATATTTTAACTGCATACCATAGCCCATGCTCGCCCTTTGGCTGTTACCTACCCTCCCTTTTTGTTAAGGGACCTGCATATTTTAACTGCATACCATAGCCCATGCTTGCCCTTTGGCTGTTACCTGCCCTCCCTTTTTGTAAAGGGACCTGCATATTTTAACTGCACACCGTAGCCCATGCTCGCCCTTTGGCTGTTACCTGCCCTCCCTTTTTGTAAAGGGACCTGCATATTTTAACTGCATACCATAGCCCATGCTTGCCCTTTGGCTGTTACCCACCCTCCCTTTTTGTAAAGGGACCTGCATATTTTAACTGCCCACCATATCCCATGCTTGCCCTTTGGCAGTTACCTACCCTCCCTTTTTGTAAAGGGACCTGCATATTTTAACTGCACACCATAGCCCATGCTCGCCCTTTGGCTGTTACCTGCCCTCCCTTTTTGTAAAGGGACCTGCATATTTTAACTGCATACCCATAGCCCATGCCTGCCCCTTTGGCAGTTACCTACCCTCCCTTTTTGTAAAGGGACCTGCATATTTTAACTGCATACCATAGCCCATGCTTGCCCTTTGGCTGTTACCTACCCTCCTGTTTTGTAAAGGGACCTGCATATTTTAACTGCATACCATAACCCATGCTCGCCCTTTGGCTGTTACCTACCCTCTTGTTTTGTAAAGGGACCTGCATATTTTAACTGCATACCATAGCCCATGCTTGCCCTTTGGCTGTTACCTACCCTCCCTTTTTGTAAAGGGACCTGCATATTTTAACTGCATACCATAGCTCATGCTCGCCCTTTGGCTGTTACCTACCCTCCCTTTTTGTAAAGGGACCTACATATTTTAACTGCATACCATAGCCCATGCTTGCCCTTTGGCTGTTACCTACCCTCCCTTTTTGTAAAGGGACCTACATATTTTAACTGCATACCATAGCCCATGCTTGCCCTTTGGCTATTACCTACCCTCCCTTTTTGTAAAGGGACCTGCATATTTTAACTGCATACCATAGCCCATGCTTGCCCCTTTGGCAGTTACCTACCCTCCCATTTTGTAAAGGGACCTGTATATTTTAACTCCATACCATAGCCCATGCTCGCCCTTTGGCTGTTACCTACCCTCCTGTTTTGTAAAGGGACCTGCATATTTTAACTGCATACCATAGCCCATGCTCGCCCTTTGGCTGTTACCTACCCTCCCTTTTTGTAAAGGGACCTGCACATTTTAACTGCATACCATAGCCCATGCTCGCCCTTTGGCTGTTACCTGCCCTCCCTTTTTGTAAAGGGACCTGCATATTTTAACTGCATACCATAGCACATGCTCGCCCTTTGGCTGTTACCTACCCTCCCTTTTTGTAAAGGGACCTGCATATTTTAACTGCCCACCATATTCCATGCTTGCCCTTTGGCAGTTACCTACCCTTCCTTTTTGTAAAGGGACCTGCATATTTTAACTGCACACCGTAGCCCATGCTTGCCCTTTGGCTGTTACCTGCCCTCCCTTTTTGTAAAGGGACCTGCATATTTTAACTGCATACCACAGCCCATGCTCGCCCTTTGGCAGTTACCTACCCTCCCTTTTTGTAAAGGGACCTGCATATTTTAACTGCATACCATAGCCCATGCTTGCCCCTTTGGCTGTTACCTACCCTCCCTTTTTGTAAAGGGACCTGCATATTTTAACTGCACACCGTAGCCCATGCTTGCCCTTTGGCTGTTACCTACCCTCCCTTTTTGTAAAGGGACCTGCATATTTTAACTGCATACCATAGCCCATGCTTGCTCTTTGGCTGTTACCTACCCTCCCTTTTTGTAAAGGGACCTGCATATTTTAACTGCCCACCATATCCCATGCTCGCCCTTTGGCAGTTACCTACCCTCCCTTTTTGTAAAGGGACCTGCATATTTTAACTGCATACCATAGCCCATGCTTGCCCTTTGGCTGTTACCTACCCTCCCTTTTTGTAAAGGGACCTGCATATTTTAACTGCATACCATAGCCCATGCTCACCCTTTGGCTGTTACCTACCCTCCCTTTTTGTAAAGGGACCTGCATATTTTAACTGCACACCGTAGCCCATGCTTGCCCTTTGGCTGTTACCTGCCCTCCCTTTTTGTAGAGGGACCTGCATATTTTAACTGCACACCGTAGCCCATGCTCGCCCTTTGGCTGTTACCTACCCTCCCTTTTTGTAAAGGGACCTGCATATTTTAACTGCCCACCATATCCCATGCTTGCCCTTTGGCTGTTACCTGCCCTCCCTTTTTGTAGAGGGACCTGCATATTTTAACTGCATACCATAGCCCATGCTTGCCCCTTTGGCAGTTACCTACCCTCCTGTTTTGTAAAGGGACCTGCATATTTTAACTGCATACCACAGCCCATGCTTGCCCCTTTGGCAGTTACCTACCCCCTTTTTTTGTAAAGGGACCTGCATATTTTAACTGCATACCATAGCCCATGCTTGCCCTTTGGCTGTTACCTACCCCCCCCTTTTTGTAAAGGGACCTGCCTATTTTAACTGCATACCATAGCCCATGCTTGCCCTTTGGCTGTTACCTACCCTCCTGTTTTGTAAAGGGACCTGCATATTTTAACTGCATACCATAACCCATGCTCGCCCTTTGGCTGTTACCTACCCTCCTGTTTTGTAAAGGGACCTGCATATTTTAACTGCATACCATAGCCCATGCTCGCCCTTTGGCTGTTACCTACCCCCCCTTTTTGTAAAGGGACCTGCATATTTTAACTGCACACCGTAGCCCATGCTTGCCCTTTGGCAGTTACCTACCCTCCCTTTTTGTAAAGGGACCTGCATATTTTAACTGCATACCATAGCCCATGCTCGCCCTTTGGCTGTTACCTGCCCTCCCTTTTTGTAAAGGGACCTGCATATTTTAACTGCACACCGTAGCCCATGCTCGCCCTTTGGCAGTTAACTACCCTCCCTTTTTGTAAAGGGACCTGCATATTTTAACTGCATACCATAGCCCATGCTCGCCCTTTGGCTGTTACCTACCCTCCTGTTTTGTAAAGGGACCTGCATATTTTAACTGCATACCATAGCCCATGCTTGCCCTTTGGCTGTTGCCTGCCCTCCCTTTTTGTAAAGGGACCTGCATATTTTAACTGCATACCATAGCCCATGCTTGCCCTATGGCTGTTACCTACCCTCCCTTTTTGTTAAGGGACCTGCATATTTTAACTGCATACCATAACCCATGCTTGCCCTTTGGCTGTTACCTACCCTCCCTTTTTGTAAAGGGACCTGCATATTTTAACTGCATACCATAGCCCATGCTTGCCCTTTGGCTGTTACCTGCCCTCCCTTTTTGTAAAGGGACCTGCATATTTTAACTGCATACCATAGCCCATGCTTGCCCTTTGGCTGTTCCATACCCTCCCCTTTTTGTAAAGGGACCTGCATATTTTAACTGCATACCATAGCCCATGCTTGCCGTTTGGCTGTTCCCTACCCTCCCTTTTTGTTAAGGGACCTGCATATTTTAACTGCATACCATAGCCCATGCTTGCCGTTTGGCTGTTCCATACCCTCCCTTTCTGTAAAGGGACCTGCATATTTTAACTGCATACCATAGCCCATATACTGACTTACTCGTAGTAGTATCTATGTGCAAACAGATTATTAATGACACGTGCACAAGTATGACATCTTATTACAATTACCAAGCAGGATTTTTGTTAAGCCATTTGGCCTGGCAACCAGTCTTGTTTCCTTGACCTTATAAATTTCAGTACCAGTAACGTTTTATGTATGCAACATTCCTTGTAACTACCCATTCCTGGAAAGATTTGAACTTACACACTTTTATTCTTTCTTTCTGTGCATTTGAGACACTTAACCCATAACTCCTTCAGCACACTTACTCGTACTTTCAGTTATTCGTTAATATACTTGTAACTTTAACTTGATTAACTATGCTTAACACTGCTTTTGAATAATGTTTTACCTGGAGTCTTTGCTATTTTTTATGCTATGCGATTACAAAATACTGTAAGAAACAAGAGAGATACATTTGCTGTTGTCTGCCTTTTGCTGCACTTTGAAAAGAAAATACATGCATATCAGTCTTGTGACATCATGTCTTTACTGTGTTTAACTACTGTAGGAAATTATTTTTTATCGGCGTAGTTAACTGCGGCTAGCCAGATTATATTTGTCAGTATTCTGTTCTGCTGACTTTAAATGTCTTATGCACTTCTGAAAAAGTGTTTATAAATGTCTGAACTTTTTGAACTCACTCTATGTCTTAGAAGTTAATTAAATCTGTTATTTTACCATGAACCTCATCTCTGTTAATGTGCAGTGCTTTTATGCCACTTTTGCTGTATATAAGTCATGAAATGCTGAGGAGAAAAACTTCAGAAGTCACGCTCAAGTGTTTCAATTTATACAGTGCCTAAAGTTTTAAGAACCCAAGCTTCAAATGTAATCGTCATTAAAAATACCCTTCTGTTTATCCCACTTAGGGAGAATTTTTCTCTAATTGAGCTTGTAATGTGTTAGTCTCCTCCCTTGCAACAGTTACATCATGCTGTGTGTCAGCCAGTTGTCTGACATGTTTATTGTAAATTATACCATGACCCCCCCCCAAAACGTGCACGCTGATTGGCCAGCGTGCACATTGTAAATCGAGTTATACTAATGGAAAAAGGTCCGGTCGCCCGGACTTTTTCCATTAGTATAACTCTACTTTTAAAACACTGTCTCGCTATGCTATGTTAAATGGGTTTAACATAGCGAGACAGCTTTAAAATAAGCAACGGAGATCTCCGTTGCTTATTTTAGCTGTCTCGCTATGCTAAACCCATTTAACATAGCGAGACAGGTTTTAAAAAAGCAACGGAGAAAGCAAGATCTCCGTTGCTTTTTACTGTTCGCTATGTTAAATGGGTTTAACATAGCGAGACAGTTTTAAAATAAGCAACAGACATCTCCGTTGCTTATTTTAACTGTCTCGCTATGTTAAACCCATTTAACATAGCTTAAAACAGTAAAAAACAACGGAGATCTTGCTTTCTCCGTTGCTTTTATACAACTCTGATGTACTGCGCGGGCACAGTACATCAGAACTGCCGGATGCCAGACATCTGCGGAAGGGCAGTAAACAGGCATTATACTATGCCATTATTTAAGAAAAGTAATAGTTTCTTTTCTTAAATAATGTTATGGTATAATAGCAATACATGCCTGGGTGTGGTAATGCTTTACCCACGGTTGGCTTTGTTTGGTCCTCGGCCCCTGGGACCAAACCACGCCAACCGTGGGTAAATCCAGCATTACCCACACCCAGGCGTGGGTTATTGCTATATGAACAGTTAACCCTTTTATTATACAAATAGCTTTACTGCCTTGTTTAATAACAGTCTGCGTCTTAATTTTAGTCTATGAGACTTTCAAAAACTGAGAAAATTATTTTGTACATTTAGCAGTGTCAGCATGCAGTTTCCCAGACATATTGCATTTATCACAGTAAATCTGAAAGTGGCCCATGAGGTCAAAATAAACTCCTGGAAATCAGACTGTAAAGTACAAACTTTGACATCTACATCACCCTCTAATAAATCTTTAGAAACAGGAACCATTGTCTGTGCTTCAAGCATTACTTTAACCTGGTTGTGTTTCAGGTTTTGTACAATATGTACAATACGTTTATGACAAGGCATGCAAAATACATTTAAATAAAACATTTCTGTACATTGTGACATTTCTGCCCAATGTAGTAAAGACTTACAGATGCTAACATGCTGATTATACTATGTATTTAAATAATTCCACAGATCTACATATAATTCTGCTCCCTCAACAAAGTGCAGTGAGATCATATTCTGATTTCAGGCACTCCTACTGTGTACAAAGAGAGCATTTGGGAAGGAAACCCCTGTAGCCTCTTAATCCTGCTCTGTTCCCTCCCTCAAAAAAAAAAAAAAAATATATATATATATATATATATATATATATATATATATATATATATATATATATATATATATATATATATATATATTATTTTTTTTTTTATTATTCAGCTGCTCTTACTGTAACTGTCTTATTGGCTCTTCTGTGTGCTTTTATCTGTTCAGTCGCTCTTACTCTGCACTTATTACTGCTTGTTAATAGCCTTCTAATTTACTGCCTTCTGCACTTGTTTTTTAGTCATTTGTTAATTTAATTGCATTTATTTGAACCGTATTTGTCGTAGTGTTGCTACACACTCCGGTGTGCTGGCCTGCACTACAATTTTCTAAGCTTGTTTCCTGCCTTTCCTGTAACTAGTCACATCCAGATACAGACTTGCTGTATGCAGGACTGTTGGTAAGCTTTAGAGCCCCCCCAAACCTTTCTGTGTTGGAGGGAAGCCTTCTAGCTTATCAGTGGGAGTGGTAAGCACTAGGCAGCCTATCTACCATGGGAAAAGTGGGTTTTGGCCCAGAAATTGTAATTCATTGGCCGTTTGGGCAGTTTTTCCATCTCTTTTAACTTTCTGGTTAAAAGCCCGTCTTGCGTTTGGTCCCCGCCTTTCTTATAACTAGTGTATTCCAGTTACAGATTTGCTGTATCCAGGACTGTTGGTAAGCTTCTGAGCCCCCCAAGCCCTTCTGTGTTGGGAGAGAAGCCTTCTAGCTTATCGGTGGGAATGGTAAGCACTAGATAAACTATCTACCACAGGAGGAATGGTTTCTGGCCCAGAAATTATAGTTTATTGGCCGTAGGGAAGCTTTTCCATCTCTTTCAACCTTCTGATTTAAAAGCCTGTCTTTGCGCTTGTTTCCTGCCTTTTCTGTTACTAGTCTAGTCCAGGTATAGATTTGCTGTATCCAGGACTCTTCGTAAGCTTCTGAACCCCCCCAAGCCTTTCCGTTTTGGACGGAAGTCTTCTAGCTTATCAGTGGGAGTGGTAAGCATCAGGTAGCCTATCTACCACAAGAGGAGTGGTCCCTTGCCCAGAAATTGTAGCTACTGGCTATTTGAGCAGTTTTTTTCCATATCTTTCAACTTTCTGGTTGGAAAGCCGCACTTGTGCCGGTTTCCCGCCTTTCCTATAACTAGCCTAGTCAGGTTACAGAGTTGCTGTATCCAGGATTGTTAGTAAGCTTCTGAGCCCCCCCCCAAGCCTTTCTGTGTTGGAGGAAAACCTTCTAGCTTATCAGTGGGAGTGGTAAGCACTAGGTAACCTATCCTCCATGGGAAGAGTGAGTTTTGGCCCAGAAATTGTAGTTTATTTGGCCGTCTGGGCAGTTTTCCATCTCTTTCAACTTGCTGGCTTAAAAACCTACATTTGTACTTGTTCCCCACCTTTCCTGTAACTAGTCTAGTCCAGGTACAGATTTGCTGTATCCAGGACTCTTTGTAAGCTTCTGAGCCCCCCAAGCCTTTCTGTGTTGGAGGGAAACCTTCTAGCTTATCAGTGGGGGTGGTAAGCATTAGGTAGCCTATCTACCACAAGAGGAGTGGTTCCTGGCCCAGAAATTGGCCTTTTGGGCAGTTTTTTCCATCTCTTTCAACGTTCTGATTTAAAAGTTACACCTGCGCTCATTTCCCACCTTTCCTGTAACTAACCTAGTCCAGATACAGAGTTGCTGTATCCAGGATTGTTGGTAAGCGTCTGAGACCCGCAAGCCTTTCTGTGTTGGAGGAAAGCCTTCTAGCTTATCAGTAGGAGTAGTAAGCACTAGGTAGCCTGTCTACCATGAGAGGAAAGGTTTTTGACCCAGAAATTGTAGTTTATTGTCCATTTGGACAGTTTGTCCATCTCTTTCAACCTTCTGGTTTAAAACACCACATCTGCACTGGTTTCCCATCTTTCCTGTAACTAACAAACTGGGTAGTACTAGAAAGCCTTAAACTGATACAAGCCTTCTAGCTTTAGAAGAGAGACTTTGGAGTGATTAAGTATCAGTTTTCTGTACTTTCATGCTGTACTTAACTGTTTTCTGCCTAAACACAGACTTCCAGCATTTATTGTGATTTAAAAGCTTTTTTTTTCACATATTGTACTTATTTGACTGCCTGCACTTTTAAAAAGTTGTTTTTTGTTTAAATAATTTAACTGTTGTAGGCTACACACTAAAGTGCGATAGCCTTTTCTGATCGTTTGTAGTCGTTTAAAGCTGTTTTAAGTGTATTTTTTACTGTTTTTGCCTTATCCTTTCCAAAAAAGCAAAAAAATTCCTTGTCTCCCACTTTTCTAAGCTAGTATAGTCCAGTTTTCAGGCTAGTGCTGAATTCAGGGCTGTGATACTAGTTTCTGAGTTGCCCATACCTTACTTGGATAGAAGGAAGTTTCTCTGTTCACCTGTGAGAGAGGGGAGCTTTGAGCAACCTATCTGTCCCTGGAGGAGTGGTTCCAGCCCAGAAGTTAGTAGTTTATTGGCCATTTTAGGCTAATTTCTCTCTCTTTCATTTCCCTACAATAAAAACCACATTTGCACTTTTTTGAGCACCAGCAGTGCCGATTAGCTACGGTTAAATTAATGCCGCTCCACTAAGTCTCCTCTTCAGTTTTTCCCTTGAAACTAGTCTCTCTCTCAACCTAAGCACTCAAAAAGCATCTTACAGCCCAGCACTTGCTCAGACCTAATAGCAAGCACTAATATACCCTGACACTGATTGCCCAGCAGGGCAAGGCTCTTTACTCACCCCTTTGCTTATTCATGCTCAGAACTTGTAATCACTAAATAAGCTACTAATTACTATAGCACTCCATCTTCCTTATTATCTAGAGGAAAACAGTTTTTGTACCAACTATTCACACTTTCTTAGAGAAAAAACAGCCCTTGTACTCACTTTCTTCACTTATCTAAAGGAAAATAGTTTTTTATTCAGGCATGTCCAAGGGTCAGCTCCCAGTGTTCTCTCCTGTCTATCTGATGAATCTGGACATCTTGAGGCAATGTAGAAATTGCCTCATGTACACAGACAACCATCTCCTCCTACTACCCAACACTACAACCTGTGAGAGATGCACTTATCTAGCCAAACTGGAGGTAAAGCTCTCTCCAACCAAGACTGAACTTGACAGTCACGAGGAGAAGGTAAACATTTGCACCACACCCATCACATAGTCTCACTAAATGTACACCACCAAAATCCACACACAGTAACACAAACACATTCGCGGAGGCTCTCAATAATAATCTGCCTAAGCAACAGAGACCTTCAAAAGCAGAAACGCAAGCAACCTCCATCCCCCAACACAACCCAAATGACACATAGCCCACAGACTCAGTGTGCCACTCAACCCCAGCCAATAAGGCAAAACAGCGTAGCCAACACACTAGTCATAGGTGACTCTATAGTCAGGCACACTGATGTCCCACTCACCAGGCTAAACAAGTAGAAAGTTGCTGTCAGCTGCCTGTTGGGTGCCAGGATCCACCACATAACCCATGCACTCAAGTCACTCCACAACAAGTACAAATATGACTGTGACATTGTCCATGTTGGTGTGAATGACCTGAGATGTACCTCTCTGGACTACATGAAGAGAGACATGGAAGAGCTCTCCAATCTTGTAGCCCAGGCAGGTATGACCCTAGCCCTGAGTAGCATTCTGCCATCGCCGAGAATAATACTGCAATACAAGGACAAAATGATTGACTTCAACAATTGGCTAAGCTTCTGGTGTCATTCTAAGGAGATCCACTATCTGTCTGCTTGGGATCACATGGTTGACCGACCACGATGGTTTGCCACAGATGGCCTGCACCTGTCGCCCCTGGGATTCCAGATACTGGCTAAGGCTCTTGCTGCCCCTACAGTGCCTTTTATAGGCAGGGTTCAAATAACAAATTCACCACCATAACAAGAACAGGCAAGCAAAAACTGAGGGTAATGCTACTCAATGCTAGAAGTCTAAATCTCAAAATGTACTCACTCGAAGCACTCCTTACAATGGAGAACATCGATATCTGTTCAGTGACTGAGACCTGGTTCAAGGCTCCAGAGAGCACCCCTGCACTACCAGGCTATAACTCATACCACACTTTTCGGCCATGTAACCTGGACTGAAACACCAAAGGTGGAGGTATGTCCATATTCATTAAGGATATCCACACCTCCAGGCTAGTTGCTCAGCATAATCCATCCAAGGTTATCCAAGTGCAACTAACTCTGGGCAAAACTGCAATCCAAACTGTAGCTTGCTACAGATCCCCCACCATGCCCCAGGATTCCCACTCCTTTTCTTGATGTACTGGAAAATATTAGGGTTCAACCAAACACCCTAATAATGGGCGACTTCAAATACCCCACCATTAACTGGGAAACTACTCATGTACCAACTCCTTAGCGCAACGCTTTCTGGAATTCATAAACTCCAATGCCCTAGATCAACTTATCCACACCCCACCAGGGGCAACAATATCCTAGACCTAGTCATTACCAACATGAGTGACCGGAGTTCCACACCTGAAGTCAACTCCTCATTGGTCCGATCCGATCATAAGCTCATCACCCTTGATATCCACATCCCGCCCCCACCTCCCATTAAGGAAATCACAGTAAAAAAATTATCCAAAGCCAACTTCATGCTTCTTAAGACAGAAGTGGTGAACTTCATGACACCCATGCAGATGGACAATACAGTTAAAACTGCTGAATCCTACACAAATGCACTCTATAAGCACTTACACGACTGCATGGATTGTGCTATCCCAAACAGAACCAAAACGCTATCCTCCAAAAAAAGTAAGCCAATCTGGTGGTCCCCTGCCATAAACAAACTGTACAACAGAAGGAAGAAACTGTTGCAAAAGAGAGTAAAATCCCATGAGTGGAGGAGCTCCATGGCCAGCCTCAGTAAGAAGCTGAGACCTCTTATACGATCCTCCAAAGCTAGCTATCGCCACTAAATCCAAGGGCAACCACAAAGCATTCTATAGCTATGTCAAGAATCTAGATGGCAACACCCACAAAGGCATGAAAATTACAGACCCAACTGATATTGCCAACATCCTGGCAGATAGGTTCAGTGCTAACTTTACCCCCCTCTCACCCCCTAAAGGGCCCATATCTATACAGGAAGAATGCAGAGTCCCTGTAATCACAACTAAGCAGGTAAAAGCTGCACTCTCTAAAGCCAAAAACACAGCATCCATATGACTGCACAACATCACAGGCTGCGTTTTACACGAACTTCAAACGAACTGGCTCCCCACTTAAGCACCATGTTCAATAATAGCCTCACATCAGGCTTTGTGCCCACTGAATGGCAAACGGCAACAGTTACCCCACTTTACAAAGGGGGGAGCCACCACTGATCCCAAGAACTATCGACCTATTAGCCTGATGAGCCTGGTCTGCAAGGCCATGGAAAGTATCATCATGGAACTCATAAACAAAGACATTGGTAACCTCCAAACTCTGGATCTCACCTAGTTTGGGTTCGTGAAAGGCAGATCATACCTCCTGAACCTGATCGACTTCTTTGAGGCAGTCAACAAAGCCATGGATGAAGGTAATGTGGTTCACACAGCCTATCTTGACCTCGTCAAGGCTTTCAACACCATCCCCCATTCTGGAATTATAGCTAAACTCACTAAACTACGTATAAATCCCTACATCATAAGATGGGTTGCCAACTGGCTCACTGACAGAACCCACACTGTAAAAGTTGCACACTCCAAATCTGACCTCAAAGCAGTGACAAGTGGAGTACCACAGGGTTCCATCCTGGGACCTCTCCTGTTTGGTATCTAGTTCTCTGAAGTACAGGCTAACACAGAAGGCCTCTGGCTAACGAAGGTCACAGATGACTGCAAACTAGGAGCCATAATCAAGTCCCCAAAAGATGTGGACATCCTACAGAAGGGCCTCATTTGAGACAGATGCCTGGTGTCAGAGCCATGGCCTCAAGCTCAGTGCCAAAAAGTGCAGTGTAATCCCCTTTGGTAAAAACTCTGTACCCATGAACTACCACATAGGCAGCAATTGCGTGATAAAGAGACCATGGGACCCAGGGGGACAGTAGTCTCTCCTTTGATAGTCATATTGTCACAGTAGTCAAGAAGTCCTTCTACATGGCACACCTCATCATAAAAGGGTTTTCATCCAGGAAAAAAATGGTCATTGTTCCCCTCTACTCGACACTCATTAGACCCATTATAGAGTACAATGCCCCTTTTGGAATGTACCTCACAAGACATCTGCAGCAGCTGGAAAGGCCACAGAATTACCTCACAAAGAGGATTACAGGCCTCAAACAAATGCCCTATAATGACCGCCTCAAAAAACTCCAGCTTTACTCCGTAGCATACTGCCTACTCCGAGGTGATCTCTGCCTAACATATAAAGCTATGTCAAACCCAGAGCTGTTGGACATGCTACACCTAAATAAATCCCAATCCCTCTGAGCTACACGCTCTAGGGACCTAAACCTTGTCACCACAATAAACGGGACACACTGGAGGGATAGATTCCTGTCCCAGAGACTTCCTATACTCTGGAACAAGCTACCCATCTATGTCAAGCAAAGTTCTTCATTAGCACTCTTCAAGAAAAATCGTGATGATTGGATGGGAAATAGGAAATGCACCCCGGGGGATCACTTCTGTGTCTCTGCTAGACAGTGGCACAGGAAAATAACTTTCTTGGGTGGTGTAAGCCATCAAACCTTTTTGGCTAGTCTTACTTAAGCCCTTGGGCCGATAGCCTAGTATCTACCTATGAACCAACCAAGTGACTAAGCAACTCACCCTACTATTCAGGCATGACTAAAGGGCAACTTTGGGTGCCCTCTCCAGTCCAGCTGGTGAATCTGGGTATCCTGAGGCAATGTTACAACTGCCTCATGACCACAGACAACCCTCTCCTACTACCACAAAACACTAACATATGCGAGAGATGCAATTATACAGCCAAACAGGAAGCTAAGCTGTCTCCACCCAAGACTGGAACAGACAGTCAAGAGGAGAAGGTTAACACTTGCACCACACCTCCAGCCGCACACAGGCCTACTAAAACAGCACTGGCAAAAAATACACAAATACACAAAATCATTCTCAGAGGCTTTAAATAAAAAAATGCAAAAGCATCAGAGACCTCCATAGCAGACACCCAAACAACCTGCACCTCCCGTCACAAACCAGACAACACATAAAACACATGATCAGTGTGCCGCACAATCACAGTCCTTAAGGCAAAATAACATACCTAACACACTAGTAATAGGTGACTCTATAGACAGGCACACTGACGTCCCACTCACTAGGCTGGACAAGCAGAAGGTTACTGTTAGCTGCCTGTCGGGAGCCAGAATCTGCAACATAACACAAGCACTCAGGTCACTCCAGAACAAGTACAAATATGATTCTGTCATTGTTCATGTTGGTGTGAATGACCTGAGATGTACCTCCCTGGACTACATGAAAAGAGACATGGAAGAGCTCTCTGATCATGTAGCCCAGGCTGGTATGACCCTGACCCTGAGTAGCATCCTGCTGTCACCAAGAATGATACCGCAGTATAAAGAAAAAATGATCAAGCTCTACAATTGGCTAAGTTTCTGGTGTCATTCAAAGGGGCTCCAGCTTGCACCTGTCACCCCTAGGCTTTTGAATACTGGCCAAGGCTCTTGCTGCCCCCATAGTGCCTTTTTTAGGCAAGGCTCAAAAGTCAAACCCACCTCCATAAACAGTACAATTAACAAAAAACTGAGAGTTATGCTACTCAACGCCAGGAGTTTAAATCTCAAAATGCACGTGCTCGAAGCACTCCTCAGTATGGAGAAACTCGACATCTGTGCAGCAACTGAAACCTGGTTCAAGGCTCCAGAGAGCACCCCAGCACTACCAGGCTACAACTCATACCACACGTTTTGGCCACAGAACACGGACTGAAACACAGAAGGAGGGGGTGTATCCATATTCATCAAGGATACCTACACCTCCAGGTTAGTGGAACAGCATGATACCGCCGAGATCATCCATCTGCAAATAACATTGGGCAAATCTGCAATGCAAATTGTGGCCTGCTACAGATCACACTCCATGACCCAGGACCACCACTCCACCATTCCGGAGACACTGGAAAATATGAAGGTCCTACCGATCACCCTGATATTGGGCAATTTCAATTACCCTACCATTCACTGGGAAAACTACTCGAGTACAAACTCCCAGGCCCAGTGCTTCCTGGAATTCATCAACTCAAATGCCCTGGATCAGCTGGTAAACTCCCCTACCAGAGGTGAAAACATATTGGACCTGGTCATCACCAACATGGGCGATAGGTGTTCCACACCAGAGGTCAACCCGTCACTGGTTAGATCAGACCATAAACTAATCACTCTGGATGTCCACACCCCACCATCACTCCCAGCTAAGGAAACCACAGTAAAAACTTTCTAAAGCAAAGTTCACCTTACTTAAGACAGAGGTGGTAAGTTTTACAGCCCCCATGCTTAAGGAGAACGCTGCCCAAGATGCAGAAACCTTTACAAATAAACTCTATGAGCACCTACAAGGATGCATGGATCGTGCTATTCCTAGCAAAACCAAGACTCACTCCTCTAAGAGAAAGAAACCAGTCTGGTGGACCCCTGCCATAAACAGGCTATACAACAGAAGGAGGAAACTAGTTCAGAAAAAAAGCAAATCCCAAGAAGGAAAGACATCCCTGATCAGTATCAGTAAGAAACTAAGGTCCCTCATAAAATCCTCCAAGGCTAACCTCGAAAGAAAAATAGCCAAGGATTCGAAAGATAACCACAAAGCCTTCTTTAGCTATGTCAAGAATCTAAGTGGCAACTCACAGATATGCTCTGAGCTAGTGCAAAATAACACAAAATATACTGAACCCAATGATATTGCCAACATCCTGGCAGATAGATTTAGTGCAAACTTCACCCCCCTCTCACCTCCAAAAGGGCCCACAACAATACTGGAAAAGTGTAGTGTCCCGGAAATCACAGATGCACAGGTGAAAACAGCCCTTTCAAAAGCCAAAAGCACAGCGTCAATGGGGCCAGATGGTGTCCCAGGCTGCATCTTGCAAGAACTACAGAACGAACTAACCCCCCACCTAAACACACTGTTCAACCCTCAGCCTCTCCACTGCCTAGGTGCCCATAGAATGGCACACAGCAATGGTTATTCCACTTCACAAAGGAGGGGCCACAACTGACCCTGGTAACTTTCACCCCATAAGCCTGACTAGCCTGGTCTGCAAGGCTATGGAGCGCATCATCATGGAACTCATTAACAAAGACATTGGGAACCTCCAAACACTTGACCCGACCCAGTTCGGCTTTGTTAATGGCAGATCATGCCTACTAAACCTGGTTGACTACTTAGAGACAGTCACCAAGGCCATAGATCAGGGGAAGGTAGTTCACACAGCCTACCTTGACTTCGCCAAGGCTTTTGACACTATTCCCCACTCAGGAATTATATAAAAACTCACCAGCTTGAACATAAACCCCTACATCACGAGATGGGTTGCCAACTGGCTTACAGACAGAACTCACACGGTAAGAATAGCGGGCTCCGGGTCAGACTCTAAACCAGTCACAAGTGGTGTCCCACAAGGCTCGGTCCTGGGACCCCTAATGTTCGGCATACACTTCTCAGAAGTACAGGCAAACACAGGAGGACTATGGTTCATAGGTTCATACTAGGCTATCTGCCCTAAGGCATTTATAAGCCTAGCCAGAGTGTATGTGGCTTACACCACCCCTTAGGATGAGAATACTACACCCTTTTAGGGTTTAGTTTACTATGCCTCTGTCTAGTAGTGACACAGAGATGACCCCCGGGGTAAACCTACGATCTCCCATCCACTCGTCGAGATTTCTCTTGAATAGAGTCAGTGAGGGGCTCTGCCTAACATGGACTGGGATTCTGTTCCAGAGTGTAGGGAGCCTCTGGGTTATGAATCTGTCCCTCCAGCACGTCCTATTTATTTCTGTGTTGAGGTTTAAGTCACTTGTTCTCGTGGCTCTGATGGATTTGGATTTTCTGAGGTGGAGCATGTCCATTAATTCAGGATTGGACATGGCCTTGTACGTCAGGCACAGATCACCTCTGAGTAGGCGGTATGCGACTGAATAGAGCTGGAGTTTTTTCAGTCGGGCAGCATATGACATATGTTTAAGACCCTTTATCCTCTTGGTGAGGAACTTTTGGGGTCTTTCCAACTGCTGCAGGTGTCGGGTGAGATACATCCCAAATGGGGCATTGTACTCAATCATTGGCCTGATAAGAGAAGAGTACAGGGGCACAATGACCTCTCTTGATCTAGATGCAAAACCCTTCATGATAAGGTGGGCAATATAGAAGGTCTTCCTAACCACTTTGGCAATGTGAGTGTCAAATGAGAGGTTGCTGTCAACCTGGGTCCCTGATTACCTCTTCCGTACTTAATGGATTACTGCCTATGTGGTAATTTGTCGGTACCTTGTTTTTCCCAAAGGGTATGACTATACATGTTTTGGCGTTCAGCTTAAGGCCATGGCTCTGGCACCAATTATCTGTTTCTATGAGGCCTCTCTGAAGGATGTTTGTGTCCGCTGGAGTATCAATTATGGCGCCCAGTTTGCAGTCATCTGCGAACTTCGTCAGTCACAATCCTCCTATGTTTTCCTGTACTTTGGAAAAATAAATGCTGAACAAGAGGGGTCCCAGGACTGAGCCCTGTGGGACACCGCTTGTGACTGGCTTAGAGTCTGACATAGCTCCAGCAACTCTGACCCTGTGGGTTCTGTCCTTGAGCCAGTTTGCAACCCATCTTGTGACATATGGGTTTACATTTAATCTGGTGAGTTTGTCTATGATGCCCGAGTGGGGTATTTTGTCAAAGGCTTTTGCAAGGTCAAGGTAGGCTGTGTGAACTGCCTTACCCTCATCAATGGCCTTAGTGACTGTAAGTCGACCAAGTTCAAAAGGCAGGATCTGCCCTTGACAAAGCCAAATTGAGTAGGATCCAATGTCTGTAAGTCCCCAATGTCTTTGTTTCTGAGTTCCATAATGATCCTCTCCATAGCTTTGCAGACCAGGCTCGTCAAGCTTATGGGGCGGTAATTTCCAGGGTCCATAGAGGCACCGCCTTTGTGAAGTGGGACCACTGTTGCCGAATGCCACTCTTTGGGTACGTATCCTGTAGTAAGGCTACGATTAAACAGCAGCCTTATGTGTGGGTTTAGTTCCTCTTGGAATTCATGTAGCACACAGCCCGGGACACCATCCGGTCCCATTGATACTGTGTTTTTAGCTTTAGAGAGGGTGGCTCTCACCTGGGCATCTGAGATGTTAGGGAGGCTACACTCTGCTGGGATAGTTATTTCTCCTTTTTGGGGGGGAGGGGGAAGAGAAATTTGCACTGAACCTGTCTGCCAGAATGTTGGCAATGTCAGTGGGTTCAGTGTATTTTGTGTCATTTTGGACCAACTCTGAGCATATCTGGGAGTTTCCACCCAGGTTTCTAACATAGCTAAAGAAGGCCTTGTGATTGTCTTTTGCGATTTTTCTCTCAAAGTTGGCCTTGGATGATTTTATGAGTGATCGTATTTTTTGCTAGTACTGATCAGAGACGCCTTCCCTTTTAGGGATTTTGCTCTGTCATGTAGTAGCTTCCTCCTTCTGTTGTAAAGTTTGTTTATGGCTGGGGTCCACCAGACCGGGCGCCTGCCTTTGGGGGAATGGGTCTTGGTTTTATTTGGGATTGCATGATCCATGCATTCTTGAAGGTGCCCATAGAAGGCATTTGCAAAGGATTCAGCAGTGTGGGTTGTGGTTTCCACTGGCCCAGGGGCCTTGAAGGATACCACTTCAGTCTTAAGAAGTGTGAAGTTTGCTTTTGAGAAGTTCTTCACTGTGGTCTTTTGTGCAGAGGGTGGGGGCGGGATGTGGATTTCCAGTGAGATTAATTTATGGTTTGATCTTACCAAAGAGGGATATACTTCCGGTGTGGAGCATTTTGTCCCCATGTTTGTGATGATGAGGTCTAGTATATTGTCCCCTCTTGTGGGAATGGTGACTAGTTGTTCCATTGCATTTGAGTTTATGAATTCTAGGAACCTTTGGGCTAGGGTGTTGGGGCTTGAGTAATGTTCCCAGTCTATGTTTGGGTAGTTGAAGTCTCCCAAAATGATGGTATTTGGAGAGACATTCATACTCTCCAGTGTCTTCAGGAAGGCTGTGTGGGGTTCCCGAGTTTGAGAGGGTGGTCTGTAGCATGTTACAAACTGTAAGGCAGTTTTGCCTATGGTTAGTTGCACCTGGATAGTCTCCGATGCTTCGTGCGTTGCCACTAACCTGGAGATGTGGTATCTTTGATGAAAATGGATACTCCCCCTCCTTTTGTGGTTCGGTCCAAGTTTTGGGGCCGGAAAGCATGATATGAGGTAAAACCTGATAGTGCTGGGGTGCTCTCAGGAGCCTTGAACCAGGTTTCAGTCACTGCACAGACATCGATGTTCTCCATACTGAGGAGGGCTTCGAGGGTGTGCATCTTGAGGTTTAGACTTCTGGCATTGAGCAGCATTACCCTTGGTTTTTTTCCACTTGTGTTTTCTAGGGAGGTAGATTTGTCATTGGAGCCTTGCCTAAAAAAGGCACTATGGGGGTGGCAAGAGCCTTGGCCAATATTCGGAAGCCCAGGGGTGACAGGTGCAAGCCATCCCTTGCGAAGCAGCGTGGCTTGTCAAGCATGTCATCCCAAGCAGACAGACATTGGATCCCCTTAGAATGACACCAGTAATTAAGCCAATTGTTAAAACTGATCATTTTGTCTTTGTACTGTGGTATCATTCTTGATGAGGGTAAGATGCTGCTCAGGGTCAGGGTCATACCGGCCTGGGCTACATAATCAGAGAGCTCCTCTATGTCTCTTTTCATGTAGTCCAGGGAGGTACGTCTCAGGTCGTTCACACCGGCATGTACAATGACTGAGTCATATTTGTACTTGCTGTGGAGTGACCTGAGTGCTTGTGTTATGTGGCGGATTCTAGCTCCCGACAGGCAGCTTACTGTGACCTTTTCCTTGTTCAGTCTGGTGAGTGGGACGTCAGTGTGTCTGACTATGGAGTCACCTATTACAAGTGTTTCTGGCATGTTGTTTGGCCTTAAGGGCTGTGACTGTTTAGCACATTGACTTTGTGAACTATGTGTTGCATGTGCTATGTCTTGAGGTGGTGGTTGCTTGGGTGTCTGCTTTGGAGGCCTCTGTTGTTTTGGTAGATTTTTAATCAGCACCTCCGAGTATGTTTTTGTGTGTTTATGTGTTTGGTTTGCTGTTGTGATAGTTCTATGTGAGACTGGGTTTGTGGTGTGTGTGGTTACCTTCTCCTCCTGACTGGTCTTGCCAGTACTGAATTGAGAGAGCTCAGCCTCCAGTTTGGCTATATAGTTGCATCTCTCGCATATATTTGTATTTGTTGGGAGGAGGAGAGGGTTGTCTGTGTACATGAGGCAATTGTAACATTGCCTCAAGATTCCCAGATTCACCAGCTGAAAAGGCGAGGACGCCAGCAACTGACCCTTCGACATGCTAGAAATAGTGAAAAAGATTGCTATGTAACTGAGTCAGAAAGGACCTATAGGGAGATGTGTACGCAACAGAATTTTAGGTGAATGAAGTACTTTCTTTTGTTTAAGAGTGCTTTACCTGTATAAAAATGCTTTAGGAGCAAGTGCTGAGCTTTTCAGATAGAGTATAGGCTGTTTAGATTGCAAGTAGAAACAGTTCTAAGGGAAAAATTGAAGAGCAGACTTGGCGGAGCCAGAAAAAGTTTAACCTTGTTTAACCAAGTATAACTGGCGCTGCGCACGACCGCGCAAAGCCGTGCAAAGGCGGATTTTAAGCAGTGAACTACAAAAGAGCTAGGAATGGTCCCAAACAACCAATTACTACAGCTTCTTGTGCTGAGGTCACTTCCCCCAAGGACAGGTAGGCTGCTCAAGGCTCCCCACTCCCACTGGTGAGCAAAGAAACTTCCTTCTATCCAACTAAGGTAATAGACAACAAAGGAACTACACCACAGCCCAGAATACAGCAAAGCCTGTATACTGGTCTAAACTAGTCGAGAAAGGCGGGAAAACAAGGATTATTTTTTTGTTTTTTTTTTTTTTTGTAGAAATACACAGAAAATGCAGAGACAGTGATAAATTAGTTACACAGGCTAGCACACTTTAGTGGGCAGCCTCCACAGTTAAATTAAACAAACAAACAAGCAAACTTTCGATTAAATTCGACTAAATGTAACTTTAAGTGCAGATTTAAAAATAAATGCAGTAATCAGAAAAAAAACAGTTCATGCTAGTTTAAAGTAAGCAACAGAAGCTATTTCCAGTGGAAAAAAAGCAAATATACTTAAATCCAGAAGGTAGTCGCTTTTTCGAGTTCCTTGGCTATGGCTAATCAAGTTCAATGACTGCAAACTGGGAGCCATAACTGACTCTCCGGCTGGCAAGGATATTCCAAAAAGAGCCTTACTGAGACGGACACCTGGTGTCAAAGTCATGGACTCAAGCTAAATGCCAAAAAATGCATAGTCATCCTATCTGGGAAAAACAAAACACCCATGAATTACCACATAGGTGGTAGCCCCCTTAATACAGAAGAGGTAATAAGAGATCTGAGGACCTAGGTATATAGTAATCTCTCCTTTGGCAATCATATTGCCAAAGTAGTTAGGAAATCCTTCTATGTGGCCCATCTAATTACTAAAGGGTTTGCATTTAGAAATAAAGAGGTTATAGTGCCCCTCTACCCATCACTCATCAGACCCATCATAGAGTATAATGCCCCATTTGGGATGTACCTCACAAGACACTTCCAACAGCTAGAAAGACCACAAAAGTACCTCACCAAGAGGATTACTGGCCTCAAACATATGTCCTATGCAGCCTGACTGGAAAAACTCCAGCTGTACTCAGTGGCATATCACTTACTCAGTAGTGATCTCTGCCTGACTTACAAAACCATGTCCAACTCAGAAGTGATGGACATGCTCCACCTAAAGAAATCCAAGTCACTGCGAGCCACTCGCTCTAGTGAGTTAAACCTCGCCACAACAATAAATAGAACATGCTGGAGGGATAAATTCCTGTCACAGAGACTCCCTATGCTTTGGAACAAAATTGCTAACTACATTAGGCAGAGCCCCTCACTAACACTTTTCAAGAGAAACCTTGACGAGAGGATGGGTAACAGAAAATACACCCCTGGGATCACTTCATTGGCTCTTCTTGACACAGGCTCAGTTAATTAATCAATGGGGTGGTGAAAGCTGACACACTCTGGCTAGGCTTATAAATGCCCTTGGGCAGATAGCCTAGTACCTACCTATGAACCTATAACGAGATGTATAACGAGATGCAAACGAAGCAGATCTCAGCCCAAGGGAAACATTCAAAATTCAGACGTATCTGGTCATGATCGAAAGTCTATTAGCTGAACTGGAAAAGCGGATGAAAGCGTATGATGATATTTGTAAAACATTCGGATTTCTCTCAGAGCAAAGAATCTCGTTTCCTCGTACCCAGATGACTTGGAAGACAAACTGGTGGCTGAGCTGATACAGTTTGCTGCATTTATGTGCACTCAGAAACCGGTGACTGTGAACAAATCAGCAGAGCTTACCATGTACAAGCTTTTGTCATCGTTGAATCTTTCTCAGACATTTCCCAACGTCGAGATTGGGTTGCGCATCTATCTGTGCATGATGGTGTCCAATGCTTCTGGCAAGTGGAGCTTCTCAAAGTTGGGAATAGTCAAAGGACAGCTGCGGTCCTCAATGGGGCAGGAAAGACCAAGCATGTTGGCGCTTATGAGCATTAGCGGTTGCACAGCCTTGACTTCACTGACATGATCGAAGAATTCGTGTTTGCTAAAGCTCGAAAAACAGCAATATAAGTAAGCAGCACTTGCGCAGTAGTAAGAGTGACAATATTCCTAGGTAGGCTCGGTTCAGTTGATCTAGTTTAGCCTTTTCTGCATTAAGTGCACTTTTCAGACAATTGCTATTGAATGTTGATGTTACATAGCTTGATGTTAATCTCGAGTTGCTACGATAATACATCAGCACGTCGTTATTATTATTCATGTTCAATAAAGGCTGGCTGGTTGCGTCACAATAATTAAGGCTTCTTAGTCAGTCTGACTGCGCATGTACGGTGAGTGCCGAATGCACATGCACCAATGCCGAGAAAAAATAAGCCCTTTTTGCGCTGCAGCATCAGGCTCAATTTGGTCTTAATCCGGCCTTGCTCGCCACTGTAAAATTTATGTTACTACACTGAAAGGTAGTCTGTACCATTACTCAATAAAGACAATTGAGTCGGTTCAATCTGATATGAACATTCCTTTACTGCATACAAGCTAACATCTAGTATAACAATGAAAGATACACATGTAACAAAACTGTACTTCAGCTTTACAGAATCATGCCTGTAAGAATCAATGTCTCTCATACAAAAGAAGTCCAAACTTTATAGTCTCTTTCTTGCTAAAATCAGAAGTTTAGAGAATATGCTAGAATAATAAGTCTTTCCCATGAAGCTGGGCTGCTGACAGTTTGTTAACAGCTTGTTTCCCCATGTTTCAAACATTCCGTTCCAGAAGAATAACTCCTCGGCCTTGCTCTTATCTTGCATGTCCTGTTGATAGAGACACAGCTGCATACAAGAGTTCATCTTGACCTGCTTGTATATAGTGAATTTCACAAACTGCATAGTTTATAAAGATAAAATATTTTACTTCTGATTTCTAATAACAATGAATGCCAAGCTATATGCTTTAAACAAAGTGCACTTTTGTACTACACTGAAAAACAGAGCATTTATTTTACATTTTCAGACGAATCCACTGAAAGCCATTTTTAACTTGTTCACTGCTGAAAGCAGAATATATCAAATCTCACAAATCCTGTAACATTAATAAATGCAGCACATGTAATACAGCCTTCTATGATAAGGGTATCTCTGGTTTCCTATGTCTGTACGTAGGGCTACATGTAGTTGTCCTGTAACATTACTAAATGTAGCACATGTAATACAGCCTTCTATGATAAGGGAATCTGTGTCTTCGTATGTGTATAAGTAGGATTACATGTAGTTATCCTGTAACATTACTAAATGCAGCACATGTAATACAGCCTTCTATGATAAGGGTATCTCTGGTTTCCTATGTCCGTAAGTAGGACTACATGTAGTCATCCTGTAACATTAATAAATGCAGCTCATGTAATACATCCTTCTATGATAAGGGTATCTCTGGTTTCCTACGTCTGTAAGTAGGACTACATGTAGTTTTCGTGTAACATTAATAAATGCAGCACATGTAATACTGCCTTCTATGATAAGGGTATCTCTGGTTTCCTATGTCTAAGTATGACTACATGTTGTTATCCTGAAACATTAATAAATGCAGCACATGTAATACATCCTTCTATGATAGGGGTATCTCTGGTTTCCTATGTCTGTAAGTAGGACTACATGTAGTTATCCTGTAACATTAATAAATACAGCACATGTAATACAGCCTTCTATAATAAGGGTGTCTCTGGTTTCCTATGTCTGTAAATAGGACTACATGTAGTTATCCTGTAACATTAATAAATGCAGCACATGTAATACAGCCTTCTATGATAAGGGTATATCTGTAAGTAGGACTACATGTAGTTATCCTGTAACATTAATAAATGCAGCACATGTAATACAGCCTTCTATGATAAGGGTATCTCTGGTTTCCTATGTCTGTAAGTAGGACTACATGTAGTTATCCTGTAACATTAATAAATGCAGCACATGTAATACAGCCTTCTATGATAAGGGTATATCTGTAAGTAGGACTACATGTAGTTATCCTGTAACATTAATAAATGCAGCACATGTAATACAGCCTTCTATGATAAGGGTATATCTCTGGTTTCCTAAGTCTGTAAGTAGGACAATATGTAGTTATCCTGTAACATTAATAAATGCAGCACATGTACTACAGCCTTCTATGATATGGGTATCTCAGGTTTCCTATGTCTGTAAGTAGGACTACATGTAGTTATCATGTAACATTAATAAATGCAGCACATGTAATACAGCCTTTTGTGATAAGGGTATCTCTTGTTTCCTACGTCTGTATGTAGGACTACATGTAGTTATCCTGTAACATTAATAAATGCAGCACATGTAATACATCCTTCTACAATAAGGGTATCTCTGGTTTCCTATGTCTGTAAGTAGGACTACATGTAGTTATCCTGCAACATTCATAATTACAGCACATGTAATACATCCTTCTATGATAAGGGTATCTCTGGTTTCTTATGTCTGTAAGTAGCACTACATGTAGTTATCCTGTAACACTAATAAATGCAGCTCATGTAATACAGCCTTCTATTATAAGGGTATATCTGGTTTCCTATGTCTGTAAGTAGGACTACATGTAGTTATCCTGTAACATTCATAAATGCAGCACATGTAATACATCCTTCTATGATAAGGGCATCTCTGGTTTCCTATGTCTGTAAGTAGGACTACATGTAGTTATCCTGTGACATTAATAAATGCAGCACATGCAATACAGCCTTCTATGATAAGGGTATCTCTGGTTTCCTATGTCTGTAAGTAGGACTACATGTAGTTATCCTGTAACATTAATAAATGCAGCACATGTAATACATCCTTCTATGATAAGGGTATCTCTGGTTTCCTATGTCTGTAAGTAGGACTACATGTAGTTATCCTGGAACATTAATAAATGCAGCACATATGACACAGCCTTCTATGATACGGTAGATCAGTTCCCCAAGTAGTAGTTTAATACACACACTCCTTATTCACTGCACTTTCCTGATGTGATTTAAGGAAGAAGCACAAGAAAAGCTATTTGAGAACTGTAGGACATTTTTACTTAAGATTATTTTTTTTTTCAAATTTCTTTGCCTTTCCTACATAATATCCATCAGAAGAAAAACAGCTGGCTAGGTACACAACTGCTTGAGTGTTGCAGGCACACATACCCCTGCAGGTGTTACTACACAAGGCCTAACACTGATCAAAGTACACCATTTGTATGACACACATTTTTTCATAAAAGCATTTGCCTATTCTGTAGTTTTATTCCTCTGTCCATCTCGAACATTTCTTTTTCTGTGGACTGCAAGGATATTAACAAGAATATTTATTGTTTGTGCTCCAAAAGGTCTCTTTAGAGGTCATCTTCAGAGGTCATCCTTTGAACTTTATTCTACAATAAAGACAGTTGATGTGGACACAACTAATGCTACTAGGGTAAAAGTCATAAATTCTATAATTTATAATTTGTATTTTATTGTTCAATTTTATTATCAAGAATATAACTTTACATATAAAGAATTTATCTGATAAATAAAACATCTATTCATTTTTTTTTAATTTCGAAGGCTTAATTTTTAGATGAAATAAAACTATTTAACACTAAAAAGTTTATTTTTATTTTATATAATTCATATGTGATAGTGTATTATTACCCATAACATTTATTGAGGATATATTTTACTGTGAGACTGTATGACTTTAAAACACCTTTCAAGTCAGCTGGTGTAATAAGACCATGTTACTTTGTTATATAAAATGTGAAGTTAGGGCATACAAGCATTTTCTGAAGTCCAAAAGGAGAAAAGTGCTAAAAATTCTATTAAAACATGGGAGACATTTCCTATGACTTTGTTCAGTATGCCTATTGGTATGGAATGTGTTGTGGTTGTCCTACCCCAAGACAACACTGTCCATCTTAAAAGTCAAGGTGTAGCAATGAGTGTTCACCATTCAGTTAACCAGTGTAAGTACAGGGCATACTTGTGAAACTGCCCATCTTACCTTCAAACTCTAGCAATGCAGGGCCTCCCTTTCAGGCCTTTCTGATTACATCCCACATATCTATAGCCTTACACTTACTTGTTACTCTGCCTCTGTGTGTCATTGACTGGTCACCATTCAGGTAACCAGTGTAAGTACAGGGCATACTTGTGAAACTGTCCATCTTACCTTCAAACTCTAGTAATGCAGGGCCTCCCTTTCAGGCCTTTCTGATTACATCCCACATATCTATATCCTTACACTTACTTGTTACTCTGCCTCTGTGTGTCATTGACTGGTCACCATTCAGGTAACCAGTGTAAGTACAGGGCATACATTGACTGGTCACCATTCAGGTAACCAGTGTAACAAAGTACAGGGCATACTTGTGAAACTGCCCATCTTACCTTCAAACTCTAGTAATGCAGGGCCTCCCTTTCAGGCCTTTCTGATTACATCCCACATATCTATATCCTTACACTTACTTGTTACTCTGCCTCTGTGTGTCATTGACTGGTCACCATTCAGGTAACCAGTGTAAGTACAGGGCATACTTGTGAAACTGTCCATCTTACCTTCAAACTCTAGTAATGCAGGTCCTCCCTTTCAAGACTTTCTGACTGCATCCTGCAAGTCTATTTCCTTACACTTATTTGTTACTCTGCCTTTGTGTGTCATTATTGTACGGACTGAGACACATGAAAATTGTTCAAGACCAGTGATTTTATGCTATGAACCACATAAACATCTGACAGCCCCTGGGTGGGTATAAAGTGACAAATCTGTATGTGGGGCTGGTGAGCTACTGGGATCCAAAGCAGGAACTGGAGGAAAACTGGAGCTGCAGGTCTACATCAGAAGCTCTGTCTTGAGTGCTCTGTTATTGTACAGGGCAGAGCAGAGCAGTTTAGTATCTTCACTACAATCTTGCAGAACTAGGTTTGATTCCCACAATATCCACCTTCCTAATGCATGATACTAGACCCCTTTGTCATTTGTGAAAGGGGCCAAACATATCTAACAGGTTTTACAATGTAAATAAATAGTACATTATAAACATACAGAAATAATTATTTCATAAGAGTGACTCCTAGATCTCTGCATTACTACTTTCTTTAGACAGAGAAAGAGAATATTCAGTATTTCATGGGGCAGTGCACATTTACCAAGAGATTGCCGTTTCATGTAAAAGAAACAATAGATAAACCTGACAGGATATATAGAGGAGAAGAATATGAAAAGGTAGAATTAATAAAAATGTAATTTACAACATTGTCATACACAGCATAACCCACAGAAAGAGATTATTCATGACTATATAGATTCATTATAGAATGGTATTAAAATAGCTGTCATGACATCTGAAGTTAAAAGGTGGCAGAGATCTTTCCCCAGTACAATGCATACATTTCTGAAGGATTCATCTGTTTTCTTCTACACACCTACAGGTTTCAGGATTCAGGGTTAGTGGGGAGTTTGTATGCTTCTCTTATGTCTTATTAACTCAAACTTCAGTCTGCTTCCTAAAAATATGTTGACTGAACAGGTTTCTATAAAGTGCACACCTGGATCCATATTCATTAACCACTGTGGTCCAGGTCATCGCTAAAGATGGTCTACAATGGACCAGATCACTTATCAAAGAGTTGAGATGTCGTTTTGACACTGCATTTTAATAGGACACCCCTACTTCTTACAATAAAGATCTACCTAAATAGGATAGAACCACACATACCTACTGAAATCAGTGTTTCATAGTTCTGTATCATCACTTCTCGGTGAAGCTCCTTGTCTTGTTTTCTTAACATCTTCCACTCTTCTTCTGAAAACATGACAGCTAGATCCTCAAAGCTTTCTGGAACCTGTAAAGAGAGACACATTGTGTGGTTCATATTTTTTTTCTTTTACTGCTAATGACATAAAAGCTGCCATTTTCAGCAGGATACACTGGCATTTGCCACTAGAAGGGAAATTCTTATGCTAAAACTGCAACAGTGGTCATACATTAACTAAGAATTAAGTCACCATTTCATTCTAATGAGTATAGGCAGCCACACCATTTCAGTAATTCTGAAGGGTAATACTTGCAGAGAAAAGAAAATACCAGAAGTCTTTTTAATACAAATTCAAATGAAATGGGAGGTTGATATTTGTCTGATTGAGTTTAATAAATGATAATAGATAATAAAAATGCCAGCATAAAGGCAAATGACCAAAGCATAGCAGACTATCTATATGCCAGGGATTTTAATTTCTCTTAAAAGTGAGTTTACCTTGTGCTCTGTTGAAAGAAAGGAGGAACACCAAGCAAAGGAGTTTAAAGACAGACAGTTAAACCGCCCATTTCTGGGCACATGTCAACAACTGATAGCAGGAAATGAGCGATTGGGATTAGCCAAAAGCAAGACATAAAAGTCAATCTATCCTTCAGGTGAACTGATCAAGGACAGGAGTAACATGTCTTGAAGTTAAGAAGAAGTACCCCCTGCGATCCAACAGACTGGTACCCCTAAAACTAAAGTTGAAAATTAAAAAGGAAAGAAAGAAAGCTCTACTTCAACCCTGAAAAAAATTCTCGTCTTCTAATTTTTATAAGGTCATTTTATTTAATCATTTAAACAGCAACACAGCTGATACTTGTCAAATGAATACTAGCCTCAATACTGAATGACTACTGCTGGCACAGCATTGCTGGCACTCCACTTCTGCTTGACCAGCACTGTCTATCATGGTCCCTAACAAGTTGCACCTGGGACAGCCACAACCTTCACCCTCTCCTAGCCATGCATCAAATTAAGCTACAAGGACACAGGTCCATTTTCTGCATCTGCTGACTTAAGATAATAAAGGAATAAAACAGCAGACATTTGCCTGTTCCAGTTGTGCAACTAAGGATTTCTGAACGTTGTAGGTTAAAAATAACTCTCCCCTCCATTCTACTTTTCCACAGAACAAGTTTAGCAATGAGGCACGAATGGGAAATCAGCAAAACAAATATATTAAGGAAAAATCAATTAAGACTTGGTGACATGATTCAGAGAATGGAAAACAAGAAGCTGGAGGGGAACTTAGGAGAACAGTGGGACCATGACAGAGTGAGGGGTGGAAACATGAGAATGGACATAAAATTTAGTGATTGGGGTAGCAGTATGGTTGAAGAAGCTGTTGGGAGATGGCTGCTGAAAAACAGGAAGGTTATACAAAGTGGTCTGGCACATCAGTCAGGGTTTAGGAGAGAAAGATACCTAATCTGAGGTAGAAGACTCAGTGGTCTGGATTAATGTAAGGGCTATGGAACAGTTAAGGAAATTAATTAAGTGGTCAGTGACAGAAGTATGTATGGAGTGGCCAATGAGATGGGAGTATAAAGGAACTGATGGTAACAGCTGTGGGGAGAGCCTATCCAAAGACAAGCATCTGATGATTCCAGATGTTAGCTACACTGGTGAATAACGGCAGCAATCTGGTTAGTGAGGAGAGAGACAGAATGAAATATAGACAATAATAGGTACATGCAGCATATAAAACCATACCATGAAATTAATTCTAAGGGGTAATAGTCTGCCCATTTCAAGGGCTGTAGAGTTTCTGTTATGCTTGCTTCCCATGTGTAAATGGTTTGATACTGAACAGAACATTTGGCAACATCCATAGGCATTGCACTTAGGCATAGCTGGACTTTGCACTGGCAGTGCCCAAGCACGCCTTAGTTAAAATGGCGGACAACTACACTTAGAACCAGCTACTTTAGTAAGTTTGCAAAAAAAAAAACAAAACAAATTAAATGATACAGTTAGATGTAAATCAGGAATGGCTGTAAACTGTGTGATGATCTTATCTAAACAATGCATTTTTCCTGCCTGCTTGCAATTCATAGTAACATTTCTTTTGTGTGTTCCCTCACTGTGCACATATACTTAGCAAAGAGGAAGTCATGCCTTTTCTACCCTTGTAATTTGTGAAGATGCTTGTGATAACTGCTACCTTGGGTATTTCCTGCTGAGAACTGCTTGCTCTTACCAAAACTAGTGGTGCTGGATGGTCAAGAAGGTACAGACATCTTGGTCTTTGGCTATTTCCATGCACTCATTTCCTATCAATGGATAACATGGTCAGTACCCCCCCCCCCCCAGAGTGTATGGTAGCCTAAAAAGCTGCCAGCATCACAAGTTTCAGAACCTGGAAAAGGCAGAAGTTGACTATGCAGTGGGGAGACACCTTCAATCAACAGAAACTCTTCTTTAGCAGGTAGAAGACTTGCTGACCCAAATGTCTTTGACCATTAAGCCACCAGAGGCCCCCATCCACATATCATCAGGGTTCCCTCTGAAGACCAGTCAAGGAGGGGTGATATGTGAGGTCCTTCAGACTGGGATGTGACCTGTGCTGCACAAATCCTCACCCTTCCACTTTTGTGTCTGCTATCAGTATGTCTTCCACTTTTGTGTCTGCTATCAGTATGTCTTCTGTCCCTCACCATTGTGGGCCCACCATAATACTCCTGTCTTGTCCATATTTTATGCTGCAAGCTGCAGCCATTCCTTAACTCTTCCTTACACCTCTCTCCTACACCTTCTTCCGTTACTCCTTCCTGAACTTCTCATATTAAAAAACTAGGGGGTCTAGCCCCTGCAAAGACTTGCTGCCTCTCCCCTCATCTCCCACCCCCTCTAACACAACCCTCTTTATGCCTTCCTTCTGTGTGTCCCTCATCTTCTCTTTCCCTCATTTCCAGCTCTCCTATTTTTCCCCTTTCCAGTCTTACAAAAGACCAGTCAAGGTGTCCACTTAAGCACATCCCTACAATCAGTAAATAAAAGCTTTTAGCAGTTTAACTTGATTTCTAAACAGCTGTGCTGAGCGCAGGTTTTCTCAAATAACTAACTGTTAGTGGTATGTACAGGCTAGCACAGGCTTTCAATCACTTATAAAGAATACAAACAGCAGAAAGAAATTGCCACTTTACATTCAAGTGGCTTCCATGACATATAACAGACTATGTTTAATAGATTTTACAGTATTTCAGATAGCCACAAATGTTGCGGTCATTTCTGTACAGCACACCATTTTTCTGTAATCAGCACCATTCATTGGTGCTTACCACATTTATGTAAAGGTACAGTGGCACTCTTCTCAGGTTACCATTGCACATATGCAAGCTGAGGGACTATGAATGCCACCCAATGTTTTTCTTCTGGTGTTTCCACAACAGTACATAACCAGCTCAATTAATCTGTGCATTGTCTATACATGACGTTTACAGCATTTTGCAGGAAATACAAAACAAAAAATATAAATGCAACCACAGAGGTAAGAATCTCCATTTCTACACATCGCACTGAATGGCTTCTAATACATATAAATGTAATTACAGCAGTAACATTTATGAAGATGAAAAGGATGAGATGCAAGCACAAGACTAGATTATTACCCTACAGATGTCACTTGTGTACCACTACAGTACCGGCACAAATATTCTTCATACGTAAAGAAAAAAAAAACAGCAGGTATCAAAATGTTTAGTGTCGACACAATACGAACTGTTTACAAACAGTGTGCATGCGTGCATGCAATACGTTTTACCGTTACTAAGGTTAGCAGCAACAAAAAAGTTTAGTAACAAATGCTCATACACAGACACACACAGATAGGTCTGAATCATACTCTCAACCTTCCATCTCCTAAATGAGGAACACTGCCCCCAAAATGTGGAACAAATGGGCAAAATGTGGAACACCTCCCAAGAGCTTACTACCACCTTCAACTAGGAAGGTCACAGGATGGTTAAAATGTGCTACTTTATACTTATAAAAACTTATGAATTAATATGATTCAGTACTATTTAGCATGGATATCAGTTAAAAAAAATTCCTAACAATGAATGTGTGACAGACCCTTTTCAAGTGGAACTTTAAGAAACATGGACTTTTTAGCATTCAAAATGAGGAACGTTCCTCGTAATGAGTTACACTTGAGAGGTATGGTCTGAATTATCAAACCATTACTTGTGTAATGAGACTGGTACCACTGAGAGCTATAAAACAGTCGAGAGAAGTGTGTGTGTACACACACACACACACACACACACACACACACACACACACACACACACACACACACACACACACACACATGAAAGCAGGGGTTCAACATTTACTCTGTGCACTAACCAGTTAGCAGAACTCTATGCCAGTAGAATAAATGTGAAAGTATTTATTCCCCATTACAGACATCATTGTTCTAACATGCATATGCAGACTGTTACTATCAAGTCATCAGTGAAGTGGCCCATGGGTTTGCCTTAGTTATCCAATTCTCTGAGATGGAATTCAACCAGAAAAACTGAGGAGTGGGTGATGGGTGCAAGTCACCCCTGGAAATATGGGGCGGGGGGTTCTGTTAACCATCTCAGACCATGTAGACACACACTAAATCCTCTTAGAATCCATTTACTTAGCCAATTACTGAAGCTGGTTATTTTATCCTTGAACTTCGGCATCATTCTTGGTAACAGTAAAATGCTGCTCAATTCCAGAGCCTAGCTTTCTTCAAAGACATGAGCAGAGAGAGTCTGGCTGTGTCTACTCATCTCCCTTAAAGTGGAATGTCTATCATTCAACCCCTCGTGGCAAACTACAAAGTTGTAATTGTAAATGGGATGATGCAGAGGCCTAAGGACCCTAGTGACATCCCTAAACCTAGCATCATACACAGCTGTCACCTTGTCCTTTGCCAGCCTGGTGACCATGATCTCTCTATGTCTTGAAATGTAATTACCAATGATCAACATATTTCCTGGAATGCCTTACAAGACCTTAACGGTACAGGTGACTTGGGTGTAGGTATACTGTTAGCATTTTGACAACATGGCTGACATAAGCTAGCAGGATGTCAACTAGACCTTGGAGGTTAAGGAAAGGTTTAACGACCTCAGCATATGTTGCAGTGAAGTTGTGGAACTGTTTTACTATGTTATGTTGTGTTGTTTAATGGGTTACGGGTGGGACAAAGAGTGAGAGACACTAGGCCTCCAGATTTGATAAACAATGCATCTCGGTCTCTAGTGCAACCAGTGAATCTTAGAACTTGGCTAACAGTAAACATGAAACAGTAGTTATACTGCCTCAAAAATCAGAAACAAATAAGTTCTTCAAGGATGAGACTAAAGTATATTCAGACTTGACAGTTACATGCAGTGTTCTTTTAGTTCAATTAATTACACAAATGACTGCTGATAGAATATACTCTCAGTATGGATCTACAAGCAATGCAAACAGTGATAGTTGATGACACCCATGTATAACTAGCTTGCTTACACAGTAAGTGGATCAGCTCTGAGTGAGAGTCTTTTAGAAGGTCATTGGTTTCGCCCATAGTTATATGTCGGCACTCAGTATTCTGGGTCTATGGATCACAACAGGAGGGAAAATTAATTTAAACAGTTTGAGAGGAGTGGCTTCACACAAAAAATACTTTTGGGTGTTTACTGGTGAGGGTCAATGAAAGATGAGAAGGAAGGTAAATTGTGGTAAAATTAACATGAGGGGCAGATAACTACAATGCAATAGGTTTAATAACAGAACAGGAACATAGTGGAATGATGTTAAATCTTTAAATTTGTGGGACATGCAAAACTTATTTTTTCATTGGAACTATAATGGTTTAGGACTCAGTAGATGATCATGAGAACGACATAAAACAGAATGAAAGACGGAGTTGGGTTTGGTGCTTTGTATAATTTACTGATGAGAGAGAGAATTGCATGTAGCATCAAACTGATAAGAGCAGGACTATAAAAAGAACTAGCGATGACACATGACAAATCACTGATTATGTGGTTTGAATATTTTAGACTGAAAGCATGACCGAGAAGCTGGACATTGTAAAATAAGAACTATAACACATGGGGAAAGTAATACTGAAAATGAATAAAAAGAAATTAAAGTGAACACGAAACTATTGGCAACCTTAAGAGATAGGATGGGCCTGCTTATAAAAATAGCACTTAGACAGTACACCAAATACAAGCAATATACACGAGCCAGTCAGCCTACAGCTCTGCTACTCAACCAAAGATATTCTAATCATTTGGATACTGTTTACAAGTCCTACTTTCACAGTTTTTCTGCACTGTATCGCAACAGTGTCTATTATACATCTCAACTTCATGTTCAAGAATTCAGGCCAAAGCCAGAAAGAATGGGAAGACAAAGGCCCAAAATCAGAAACAATTGAGGAACATTACTCCAGTTCACTTAAAATGTTAATAAAGCAACTGGTTCTGTATTAAGAAGTACTTTCAGAAGGGCAAGAAAGAAACTCTGATGTCTAGCATTAACAACTGCCTGTAATCCTCAGTAATTTACCAAAAAATGAAAATTTTTTGAGGGACATGCAAAAATATAACGTAAAACAAGGAGTGTTCTGCAAAATTCTTGACAGCTGAGAGATAGGTTAGCAGATCTTACCACTGTGTATTTCTGTGTACTGCAATGGCTAGACACATTAACCTCCGTAACCTTATATTGTCTACTAGTGTTTTCCTCTGCATGTCTCAATATAAATGGACAATGCCTAGATGGAACTTTACAATCAACAAACAAACAAAGTTTAAACAATGCATGTTCTGTATTGGTGGTGTTTTGCATTATTTGCAAAATCCTTGATAAATACACTTCTGCAATACATAAAGAAAAACATATCACTGTTTATACTAAATCAACTGCCCAACCTTGTATATAAAATAAAACACATGTAACGAAAGAACACTTACAGTTAGAATATCAACAGTCTTCTGTTTTATAGGCTCCGACTTATCATACAATGCTTTACATGTTGCAGTAACATCACTTTTAATGTTTTCAGCATTTTCTTTCATCTCTTCCAGAGTCAGTGTTATTTCCTTCCTGAACTCCAAGCTGCCAGTGGGTACTTTCACACTGGTGACCACAGCATCATGTTTTGTACATTCAAGGTTTTCTTCCTTCTGTTTTAGAACTGCCACATTGTTATTTTTAAGCTGTTGGAGTAATTTTTGCTCCCAGTCATGTAGTAACAGGTGCAGTTTTGTAAACTCTTGTATGACGTATTGTTCCAAACTATAAGCATCATCCTGGAAAACAAACACAGAAAGAATCAAGTTGAGTGGCTGTACATCACAATGTCAGTTTTGTCTATGCACCTCTTCTCATACAACCAAATGAGTGAAGGTCAGTCCTGTCAGAGAGGCCAAGCATCTGTCCATGACATTTGTGACCCAATTTCAACACTTAGTCCATGACAAGAAAAGAGGGACAACTACCTAGGGTACTTTCTGAGAATGTTCAAAGGGGATGCCAATATAAAGATGATCCCCCTCCCCAAAAAAGGCACTGGAAATTGATGATTATGGGAGGAGGAAAACACAAAAAAGGGAAAAGGCACGTAGCTGTGTATTTGAGGGGTTGGTTTCTGCCAGTTCCATCTCTGTTATACAGCCTGGATGTTCTCTGATAACTAAATTGTCTCTCTGGATATGTCCAATTGTCAAGAGGCTATAATTCTAAGAAACCTCTCCAGCCATCAGGAACAAAGTGAGCTTAGTCCCTACAAGAACATTAATATATGATTAGTAAGAGAAATGCTGAGAAACCATTTTGACTGTGCTATGACCTCAGTCAGAGCAGCAGAGCAAGGCCTCATCAGTTGGGTCATACTGTTGTATGGAATTTGTTTAAAAAAAAGTGAATAAGTGGGGGATTATACATATAAAAGTTATTTCTACAATGTAAAAACTGGCACATAAACACACAAATAACTGCCATGATTCAGCCACAGCAAATAAGAATTTGCAATGCATCTGTAATTATGTGTTCTACATTGGGCCAGTCTTAGGTCTTTGTATGAAATTTGGGTACATACATGTGATGTAGCAGGACATGTAGGCGTCTGATGTTGGGAAACACATGGGATGCAGAATGGGTGGTACTGACCTACGGGAGATGCTGTTCACAGTGGGTACATAATGGCTCATGTGACACCTTCATAACTTCCTTTCAATACATTAACCAGAAATGGGGATTATCCAAGTATTAGATAATAAGGTTCATTGCCATTAGCTCAACCTTTAAAGACAAAAATCAGTCTGAACTTTCTTCCTGTTCCCTTCATTAGGAACACTGCAAAAAGTACAGTGTGTAAAACTTACCATAAAAGAGTAGACGCCCTTCTCATCTCTGTTGCAGTGCTCTTCACTGAAGGAAGCTCCTGCCAAGGACAGTCCAACATCCAGGCAACATACCAAAGCCTTTACATCTTATACCTGCCGTACGTCTCACATATGTTCTTCGCATTGGGTGTGGGGCATGAAGGTCACATATGAACACAAACATTCAGAAATGAATTGCCTCAGGAGAAACAAAATACTCCTCTCCCCAAAGACAATGCAGAACATGTATATCCAGAAGAAAAAAGTTCAGAATTGAAAGGAAGTTAGAGTCGCTCAGCAAGGATGGTCACAAAAGACAGGGATAAGAGCCATAACAGAGGGAGGAAGGAAGGAGGGGCCAAATACTGCCACAGTGAAGAGAAAGACATCTACTGTTATGGTAAGAGTTTCCACAACTGTACCAAGCCATTCAAAGTTACTGTTGCAGTATTCATAACAAATGGGAAAGTACAAGACCTAAGAGGAAGATTGGGAGGAGGAAGACACAGAAGAGCCCTTTACAAACCCATGCAGAATAGCCCTGGCAAAACTTGACCTGGGCCTGGAAACAACATCCAATTGTAATGCTGAGTAAAATTATGAACAGTGGACCAAGTAAGCAACTTCAAGGATGGAATTAGTGTCCAAATCCTTAAAAAAGACACAAGCAGAGGCAATCACCCTAGTAGAATGTGCATTTACAGATGAAGAAACACATTTGCCATGAAATAAATTAAAGGAAATGGCCTTAGAGATCCAGGTAGAGATGGTTTACTTGGAAACAGCTAAAGTCCTGGGATAAAAAGGAAACTAAAAGTTGCTCAGATTTGTGAATAACTTTTATTTTATCCAAATAATATCTGGGCTGTCTACACAGGCCCAGGAAGTGAAGAACCTTCTCACTGTCAGACTAAGAAGGGAAAAAAAGGACAGAAGTTGAATAGACTGTTTAAAGGACAACTCATTGACCATCTTAGGTGTAAAAGGAGGATTAGTACAAAGAGACACCCCATCTCTGTGAAAAATTTAAAAAAGGAGAAATAGCCATAACAGCCTGAAGCTCAAGATTTCTACTGGCAGAAGTTAAAAGCCAACAAATGAACAATTCCAAGTACAAAGTTGCAAGAAAGCTGAACTAGTGGGTTCGAAAGCAGTCCAAGTCAATTTTAAGAGAAAAACTGAGGTCCCAAGAAGGAGGACTAGATTTTTTCAAAGGCCTGATATGATAGATGAGTTTCAGTAACTGCTTGACCTCAAACTGAGAGGCCAAAGGAGGACTGAATGCTAGACAAGCAGAGATAGCAGGCAGGTGAGCTTTAACTCAAGAATACACCAAGCCAGCATGGAGATTATCACAGAAATTATAAAAATCAGAGGAACCCCTAGTGAGAAGGGATCCTTATAGAAGACGAGCACCAAACAAAAAATCTTTTCCATTTAGGCATATATGCTTTTCTTTAAGAATATTTTTATTAAATTTAACATACTTACAATATATACACAGAAAGGAAGAAATTCAACATCACAAATTGTTATACAACATTAGGAATATATTGAATCAAGGTAATTTAATTTACATTTGGTTACCACGAAAGTCTGACTGGACACAAGTCCTTTTTCAGCAGAGGCTCAAGAAGAAAAGCTCTATGTTTATGAACAATAATTATTACAATAAATGAAAGATACACAGAAGTTAATATATACAATTTAGGAAGTGTGTCATAATACAGGAAGGGTTAAAATAAAATACAAGCTTCAAAGTAAACATTATAAACAGTTTTACAAGTAAGGGAGGGTATCAAGATACTGGTAGTATGAGAAGCGCAGTCACTCATACACAAGTCTGAGTGATATAGGACATTCACTATATTATACAAGTCAGGAAGCAGGCAGGGAGTCTTGCACAGAGCGAGTTGATTACACTGTGAAGGTTCTGTGGCCTGTACTATGGACATGCTGAAAGAGAAAGTAGACAGTAACTGGTACGTGGGAGACATAGTTGAGGAAAGAAAGGAGAATAGTGTCACACTGTGGACTGGTGGTAGCCAGGAGTGGCACAAGAGCACTGCCTTGTGTCAGCCAGGTGAGCTTTTAAAGATTGTTTGAAATTTGCTATTGAGGTTGTAGTTGTTAAGCTGGTGAGTAAAGAATTCCATTCTCTAATTATAATATTTGAGTACAAGGATTCACCGGCTGTACTACTGGCTTTAGTTACATCCAGAAGAAGTCTATTACTGGAACAATTATTGGTGTGGGGATGAAGTAGATTTATAGAGCAGGGTGATACAGAATTTTATGGGCTAGACTAAGTAGGTTATAAATGATGACCTGTGGTAATTCTAACCATTTAAGTTGCTGTACAGCTATGCAGTGGTGAGACCTATAAGGAGAATCTGTAGCAAACCAACACGAGTCATGTTTTGCAAGGTCTGTTTTTCTTAGATTAGAGAGAATTAGAGAACTGTAGGTAAGTGTTGAGAGGAGGGATGTGCATGCTACTGTTTCTTTAGTTGTTCTTGTAAGAAATTTCTTATTTCTGTATAGAACACCCCATTTTTTGTGGACCTTCTTTATTGTTTGGGAGATATGAATATCAAATTTCAAATTAGTTGATTTTGACCCCAAATAGTTTAGTGTGGGTGACAGGTGATATAATGGCATTATTTTCGGATGTGATGTTGAATAGAGGAGATGGTGGAGTGTATCTATTTGGGTGGAAGAGCAGCAGTTTAGTTTTATTAGGGTTTAGAATAAGCTGGGAGTTAGACAGCCACGATTCAACAGAAAGAAAGGAGGCTCATGCTAGTGAATGAAGATCTTGAAGGAAAGAAGTGGCACATATTAATGTGGAATCGTCTGCAAATTGGATAACAGTAGCATGTAATGCAGAGGTATAAAGGTTGTTAGAGGACAGTACAGGACCAAGGATGGAGCCTTGGGGAACACCTAGAATAATGAAGTAGTGGGGAAAATTCTTTCTGCCAGTCTGCTGCTTGCTATCAACCTGATAGACAGCTTTGGAACCAGGCATTAGAAGGTTCACGGAGATTTAGACTGGAAAGAACATTAATAAGAGTCGTGTCCAGCTGTATCAGATGCCTTAGAGGTCCAGAAAGACTGCAGATGCAAATTTTCCATTGTTTCTGTGGTTATTAACTGTGTCCGTGAATGACATTAATGCAGTGGTGGTGCTGTGAAAAGGCTGAAACTCGTGCGGTGTATTAGACAAAAGTTTGTGAGTATTCAGGTGTTCCATGATTTGAGTATGTATACACCTCTCTAGGATTACAGAGGGGAAAAGAATGGCAATGAGGTGAGAGTTTGTCAGTTCTTCTGAAATACCTCCTTTGTGAAGTGGAATTATATGGGACATTTTCCAGATATCGGGGACTAGATTTTCAGATACTGATCTGTTAATAATGGCTACAGGATAGGCTATTGCATTAGTAGGAATTCTTAGAAAATCAGCTTGTAGTTTATCTGTCACTAATGTTGTGGGTTTTAATCTTTTTTGAAGTTTTTTTTAATCATGTCCATAGGAACAGATTGTACGGAAAATCTGCTATAGTTACCATTTGGCTTAGGTGGTTCTTTGGGGATGGAGGATTTTTGAGGGCTGGCTGGGGTGAGAACAGATTCAGTTAAATATTTGTTGAATTGTGTGGCTATATTCCCAGATGAGTTTGTTGTGCTTGGGGAGGGTGTACCAGTTTCACCAGGTAGGAGAATGTTGTTAATGGCTGACCAGAATTTTTTAGGCTCGTTTAGATGCTTATTTTGTATACTGCGATAGTAGTTGATCTTATCTTGTTTGACCAACTTCTTTGCTTTGCTTCTGAGCTCTAGGTACAACTGTTTTGAGGCCCGAGAACCAGTTTTATGCCACTGGTCCAAAATGTTGTCTCTAGCTTTCAGTAATTCTGATAGTTCTGGGAGAGACGTACAATTTTAGTATGTCTAGAAAGGTAGTGCTAAAGTAATTTACTGCTTCATTTAGGTTGAGGATCTCAAGTGGTTCCCAATTCCAGCTTTTTAGAGAAGTAATAAAAGTAAGTGGGGTTCAAGTCTTTTTTTTTTGTGTCCTATTAACTGGTAAGTTGTAGGTTTGGCATAATATGTAGATTGTTTAAGTATAAAGGTTGGTAGGCAGTTATTCAGGCTGTCAGCCAGAATGACATAATTGAGCTGGTCTATTTATCAATATCCCGTCCACAAATGACTGTCTCTTGGACGATTTATCAATTCTAGTCGGTGATGGCATTATTTGATACATACATGGAGGTTTAAGTAACTGGTAGGATTGGCTAACTTGTAACTCAAGCAATCTATATTAAAGTCCCCCACAATGATATTGTCATGAGAAAATGCATTGAAGGCCCAGTGTAGTAAGTTCTCCAATATGGGTATGTTATTACTAGGTGGTATGTAGCATTCAATTATGTTAATTTTTGGGGGGGGTTAATTTTTAGTCTGGTAAGGATAACTTCAGCTTTTTCAACAGTAGGGATGGAAGTTCCAAAGTTTCAACATTAAGCTGATTTTTAAACAAAATGGCTACAGTGCTTCACTTTTTATTTTTTCCATCATTACATAAGAAAAGAAGTCAATAAGTACTTCCAAATTAGTGAGAAGTTTTTAAAGCAAATCATATGCACAAAATACTGCCAAATGATCATAAGAAGATATTGCACAATATAAAAAAAACTGAAGAGGACAGAGACAAGGGAAGTGTACTGGGAAAGAAATACAGAAGAGGGGGGAAGTGGCTAAGCACTGTTGCTAGTGCATCACTAGAAGGGGAAAAGAAGGCTGTAGATTTGGACTGTGAGGGGGTAACAAGTATCAAAAAGAATGGCTTAGTTAGGGGGACGGATGGCAGAAGAAAGTGGTAAGTAGACAATAGAGTAGTAAAGTGCTATGACTGCAGGTAGATTAAGAGTAGTAAGCAGCAAAGGAAACCGGTAACGGGTAAAGAGCTAGAAAACTGGGTAGCCTGACGAGCCTGGTCTGCAAGGCCATGGAACGCATCATCATGTAACTCATAAACAAAGACACTGGAGATCTCCAAACTCTGGACCCCACACAGTTCGGGTTTGTAAAAGGCAGAACATGTCTCCTAACCTGATAGACTTCTTTGAAGTAATCACCAAAGCCATAGATGAGGGTAAGGTAGTTCACACAGCCTAGCTAGATCTCGCCAAGGCATTCAACACCATCCCCCACTCTGGAATTATAGATAAACTCACTAAACTAGGTATAAAATCCCTATGTCACAAGATGGGTTGCCAACTTGCTTACTGACAGAACCCACACTGTGAAAGTAGCAGACTCCAAATCAGACTTCAGACCAGTGACAAGTGGAGTACCACAGGGTTCAGTCCTGGGTCCTCTCCTGTTTGGTATCTACTTCTCTGAAGTACAGGCTAACACAGAAGGTCTTTGGCTAACTAAATTCGCAGAGGACTGCAAACTAGGAGCCATAATTGAAACTCCTAACGATGTGGACATCCTACAAAAGGGCCTCACTGAGACAGATGCCTGGTGTCAAAGCCATGGTCTCAAGCTCAATGCCAAAAAGTGCATTGTCATCCCCTTAGGTAAAAACTCTATACCCATGAACTACCACATAAGTGGTAATCTACTTAACACCAAAAGTGTGATAAGAGACCTTGGATCACAGGTGGACAGTAGTCTCTCCTTTGATAATCACATCGCCACAGTACTCAGGAAATTCTTCTACGTGGCACACCTCATCACAAAAGGCTTCTCATCCAGAAAAAAAAGAAGTCATTGTTCCTCTTTACTCATCACTCATTAGACCCATTATAGAGTACAATGCCCCTTTTGGTATGTACCTCACAAGACATCTACAACAACTGGAAAGGCCACAAAAATACCTCACAAAGAGGTTTACTGGCCTCAAACAGATGCCTTACGCTGACCATCTCAAAAAACTCCAGCTTTACTCCATTGCATATCGCCTACTCAAAGGCGATCTCTGCCTAACATACAAAGCTATATCAAACCCAGAGCTGTTGGACATGCTCCACTTAAAGAAATCCCAATCCCTCCGAGCTACATACTCTAGGGACCTAAACCTTGTCATCACAATAAACAGAACATGCTGGAGGGATAGATTCCTGTCCCAGAGACTTCCCATACTCTGGAACAGACTACCTATATCAAACAGAGCTCCTCATTAGCACTCTTCAAGAAAAATCTTGATGATTGGATGGGTAATAGGAAATTCACCCCGGGGATCACTTCTGTGGTTCTGCTTGACAGGAGCACAGGAAAATAATTTTCTTGGATGGCGAAAGCCAGGGTACCTTTTTGGCTAAGCTTATACAGGCCCTAGGGCCAATAGCCTAGTACCTACCTATGAACCTATAATAATTTAGAGGGAGGTATAGAGTGCTGGGGGCTAGCCTTGCTATTCCAAAAGCAACATTTCGAAACTATACTGAACACTAAAATTAGTAGGATTTATAGATCTTATTCTGATCACTTATTTTTCAGTTTTGCATAGTATTGCTGTTAATTTTTTTTAAATGTAGGAACTGAATTTGATTGCAGTGTTTTTGTAATAACTCTTCTAGCTACTACCAAGAGACTCCAGAACAATTGTCGTTTGTCTTTCAGGAGATAAAGAAGTAGAACAATCATTAGTATTATTAAATCAAGGTAAACAACAATTACCACACCATAACCCCTTAAAATACTTATCTCATCCCAATATACATTTAATTTTTCACAATGCATAAAAGTGCATGTCTAATCAGCCTTTACATCTTTACTACATCTCCAACAGCTTGAAGAAGTCATTTTACCAAACTTATGAGATTTTAAAGAGTGAAAACATTGTGTATAGATTTCCACATAAAACCTTCCAGTATAAACTTGAATAAGTTTGATTAACTTATTTAAGCAATAAAGTTTTATTCTCACCATCTATTGAGTCAATCAACCCACTCCTATCTAAAAAGTTCCAGAATGTTGCATCAAAAGTATTATTTATAATTAACTTATATAGCTTGGACAACTTTCATTTGTAGGTCAATTTACCTTTGATAATAGCATTCATATAGTCATATAATTGGGGAATAGTGTTCTGTTTCTCATCACTCATATTATCATGCATCTGGTTAACAGATACATCCAACTTGTATTCATTCATTAAATATTCTGTCAACTTAGCTTTTCCTTTTTCAAAGCAATCAGACTATAACATCAATCCATCCTTTTTAGTATATTAATTTCACATTCTTCTGAGTTTCCTTAGATCTAGAGGTGTGTGCAACAGGAAAGCACAAAATATCCAATTTTATATTAATGAAGTCTTAAAATGTATTTTTTTAACTATTTTAAAAAACTGATTTCATATATGCAGATTCTAAAGATTGAAATGAATTTCCTTCTAAGGTAAATTTTATTAACCAAATGAAAGGTTTGTTACATATTTCTACTTTATCATATTTGATAAACTTCTAAGAATTTGGTAACATCTTCTCCTGAATGTTTTTTTTTTTTATTGACTAATGTAACTGGAGCCTATCCAGAGTATAACAGAGTTAAAATTTGCAGCAATAGAATTAATTCTATATCTAGGAAGCTGATATCATCATACTCCCATAACCGTATGCTATTGAATGCAATACGTACATATTTGGTAATATAATCTTTTTAATAAATACTAATCTAGCCTCTAAAGTTAAAAAAAGCATTCCTTTTTTAATAAGTACCATTTCAGTTATTTTTCAAAAATTATTAATAATCTTATTCACATTTAATAGACTTTATTCCTAAATATTTTTGTTTTCTTCCCAGTTCTATCTATATTTATCTTTAACCTTACTATCAATTTATTTAACAGTAAAATTTTAGTTTTATCATTACTGAATTTCAGCAGCTATACTTCTTGAAACTATTCAATTTCCTCATTTACTTCTTTAATTGAATAATTTAAATCTGCTATAGCTGTATTTTAGATTAATAATCCTTGTTAACTGAGAATCCATCAATTTTTCCATTGCTTCTTATACTATTAGCTGATGTTTCAATAACGGACTAGGGACATACTTGCTCTTTGTCTTTGTTTAAAATGACTCCCCAGAGAAATGTAAGAACCATTTTTAACCCAGAGAGTCCCTATATATGTTTTTAAATATTCCAACAATTTTTTTCTGGAAATGCAAGCACTTAAGTTTTGATTCTGTAAACTGGAGCTACTTGTTTAAAAGCTCTCTTGATAAGTACGAGAATTACGGCTAAATTTGTGTTCTTTCTTTTGCTAAACCTAAGGCAGATATTAACATATGATGATATAAATAAGTTAATCTACTAACTATAAATCCTGTTTGATCTTTATAAATCTACTACACCTCAATCATGTACTGAAGATGGAAGTACATATATTACAACCTACATTTAATAATGAAATAGGTCTATATGAGGAAACAAACTTACTAGAACTTGTTTAAATATACATGAGATTACAGAAAATTTCTAAGAAGGAGGAATTATTTTGTCACTCTGCAATTATAAAATATTTAATGGAAGCAAACTATATAATTCCATACTTTTACATCTAACTATGGAGCTTTATCATTTTTTCCCTTTTTAAAGCTTCTTTAATTTCTATTTGGGTAATAGGTCTATTCAGCACAGATATTTGTTGGTCATTAAGTTTTAGTAACATTTTAATTTAAATAATTGTCAAATTTGTAATCATCAGGATTATTATTTTTATCTTTATTAAGATCCTCATGGATTTAAAAAATATTAAGCATTTCCTCTATATCGGAAGTATGATTATTAGTATGAGAATTTCTGATATTATTGATATGTGCCTCTTTGCTTAACCTCTAACTTCTATTATCCAACTTATGAAGGTTCTTTGAAGTCAACCCACAGCTTTAGAAAAATAAGATTGCACAGCCACCTCCACTTTATATATTAAAACTACTTGATATTTTGTCATTTTAATGATTTCATTATTTTCTAATTTGTTTGCTGTACAATCCTTAATTTGCATCTTTCATCTTGTATTTCTAACAACTGTTTATCCCACTCTAATTTTATTACTAGCCCATCTTATCATTCTATCCTTAATATGCATTTTTAAGGAGACCCATAGCATGACTTTACTAACCTAACCATTATCATTCAAAGATAAAAATTTCTCAATTTGTTCCTTAAGATAACTTTAAAATTCTTTTAATTTCATAATAAATACTAGGATTCTATAAATAATCAGAAATGTCCTTACATTAATTAATATATCAGTACTTAATGCATTATGATCAGATACAGGACAAGGAATAGCTTTAAAATAATTCACTTTATTAAGTCAATCTGCAGAAGCATAAATCCTATTAGTTCTAGTTTGTGTCTCATGCACATAAGAATGAGCGAAGAAGGCCAAAAACATTGCATCAATGGACCCAGACAACATCCCAGGATGCCTTCTAAATAGCATGAAATATGACCTACCAGGCCCTCTGGAATTGCTATTTAAGTGTAGCCTCCATACAGGCTTCATGCCTCATGTATAGGGAACAGCAACAGTCATCCCTCACAAAGGTGGGCTATCTACAGACCCTGGAAACTACAGACCCAACAGTCTCATTAGTCTTGTATGTAAAACCATGGAAAGAATTATCATGGAAATGATCAGTAGTGATACAGTAACCCTCCAGACACTGGACCCAACCTAGCTTAGTTTTGTCAGGGAACAAACATGCCTACTCAACCTGGTGGACTTATTTGAGGTGGTCTCCGAAGCAATAGATGAGGGCAAAATGGTTCACACTGCCTACCTTGACCTGGACAATGCATTTGACACAATATCCTACTCTGACATTGTTGACAAACTTAAGAGGTTGGATACAAACCTGTACATCACTCAGTGGATAGTCAACTGGCTCAAGGCAGGACCCAGGAACTTAGAACTGGAGAGTCTACCTCTACAAAGAGGTCTGTCATACATGAAGTCCCTCAGGGATTGGTCCTTGTAAATACCAAAAATGTGCAGTCCTTCTCTGAAGTCAAGGCCAACATCAATGGTCTCTGGCTGACTAAACCTGCAGATGATTGCAAATTATGAGCCGTCATTGAATCCCATGTGGATAAAATGTTCTCCAGGAAGGGCTGGCACAAACAAACAACTGGTGTCAGAGCCACAGACTGAAACTAAATGCCAAGAGATGCATAACACTATTCTTCCAGAAGTCACCCACCCCTGGTAATCATCCCAGTAGTCAGGGACTTAGGGACACACACAGATAGTAATCTAGGCTTTGACCATCATGTGTCTACAGTAGTGAGGAAATCATTCTATGTTGAGCAACATATAACAAAGGTATGGCATACAAGTTCAAGGAAGTCATTGCTCCACTGTACTGGGCATTGATCAGACCCATCATTGAGTACAATGCCCCTCTGGTATGTACATAACCAGACATATCCAAAATTTGGAATATCCACAAAGTTTCCTCAGTAAAAGAATATAGTGTGCAAGTAAAATGTTCTAGGCAGACTACCTCTAGACCCTATCTCTGTATTCTGTCTCCTATAGGGTTTTGAGGGAAGATCTATGTCTGGCATACAGGGCACTGTCAAACCCCACACTGATGGACCTCCTCCATATCCACAAAACAAACAGCACCAAAATTACCTATTCTAAACACTTAAACCTTGTCTGTGATATAAACAGAACCTGCTAGAGAGACAGGTATGTATCCTAGAGACTACCCAGTCACTGGAACAGGCTCCCCATCCATGTGAAGCAGAGTTTCTCCCTAACCCAATTCAAGTGAAACTTGGACAACTGGATGGGGAACAGGACATTCATCCATGGTTTGGGCACCTATGTCTCTAATGGCACAGGCACTGTAAATGGTTCATCTCCCAGTCCCTAAATATAAATGTTTCATCTCACAAGCCCCTGCTTCCACTTATCAATGGTATCAGAACTTGTCAGAGATTTGAGATGCATGGCTAGGCTTAAGAAGGCCTGTGTGTTTCTTAGCGTAGTAAATACCTATGAACCTATGAATCTTAACAGGTGTGGAAGACCAGGGAGGAGCACAGACGGATACCCCTTGTGGGGGTTTCAATGCCAGCATGGCATTAAATGAACACTGAATAAAATCCTGCCACTCATGTTAGGGATCTTTAGGAATAGGGGAAATATGGTTGGACTTTTGCTTTTCTTACACAGAACACCTACATTAAACAACCCTCAGTGGCTCAGTCCCTTGGCAGGATTAAATTATAGTAGGAATTGCTTCCCTGGCTAAGATTATAGTATACTCTCTCAGTCCCTCAGAAATAATCAACCATGTTTCTCCAGCAATGTCTGGAGCAGACATTTGAAAAGCCTCACAGGACATTTGATAACTTGGATCCATGGTGACCTCCAACAGGGTTGAAGCAGAGGAATCTGATGCAAACACCAGACATTCTTCAAGGCTTTCATTGGCTTCTACAGAGGCATCCAGTGAAGGCTGGACAGCATCCAAATCAGACCTAAACTGTTCAGCCTGCTTGGAAGATGGCTGTCTCTCAGGATGGGAGGATTCTGCCACAGCACCTATAGCCAACAATTTAAGATGTTGGTTCTCAAGGTATATGGAGAAGGTGGATAAGCAGACTAAGGAGGGTCATCATCTTCTTCTTTCGGCTGTTCCCATTAGGGGTCACCACAGCGGATCATCTGTTTCCATTTCTTCCTGTCCACTGCATCTTGCTCCGTCACACCAACCACCTGCATGTCCTCTCTCACCACATCCATAAACCTTATCTTAGGCCTTCCTCTTTTCCTGTTACCTGGTAGCTTCATCCTTAGCATCTTTTTCCCAATATACTCAGCATCCCTCCTCAGCACATGTCCAAACCAATGTAATCTTGCCTCTCTGGCTTTGTTTCCAAACCTTCCATCCTGGGCTGACCCTCTAATATACTTATTCCTAATCCTGTCCACCCTCGTCACACCCAGTGCAAATCTTAACATCTTTAACTCTGCCACATCCAGCTCTAACTCCTGCATTTTTGTCAATGCCACTGTCTCCAACCCATATAACATAGCTGGTCTCACTACCCTCTTGTAGACCTTCCCTTTCACTCTTACTGGTACTCGTCTGTCACAAATCACTCCTGACACTCTTCTACACCCACTCCATCCTGCCTGTACTCTCTTCACACTCACTATTACTCTGAACTATTGATCCCAAGTATTTAAACTCATCCACCTTGGCCACCTCTACTCCTTGCATCCTCACCATTCCTCTAACCTCCCTCTCATTCACACACATATATTCTGTCTTAGTCCTGCTGACCTTCATTCCTCTTCTTTCTAGAGCATAACTCCATCTCTCCAGGGTCTCCTCCACTTGTTCCCTACTCTCACTACAGATCACAATGTCATCTGCAAACATCATAGTCCATGGAGACTCCTGTCTGATCTCGTCTGTCAACCTGTCCATCACCATTGCAAATAAGAAAGGGCTCAGAGCTGATCCTTGATGTAATCCCACCTCCACCTTAAACGCATCTGCCACTCCCACCACAGACCTCACCGCTGTCACACTACCCTCATACATATCCTGTACCATTCTTACATTCTTATCTGACACTCCCAACTTCCTCATACAATACCACAACTCCTCTCTAGGCACCCTGTCATATGCTTTCTCTAAGTCTACAAAAACACAATGCAACTCCTTCTGATCTTTTCTGTACTTCTCCATCAACACTCTTAGAGCAAACATCGCATCTGTAGTGCTCCTTCCCGGCATGAAACCATACTGCTGACCACTAATCATCACGTCCCTTCTTAACCTAGCTTCCACTACTCTTTCCCATAACTTCATGCTGTGACTGATTAATTTAATCCCTCTGTAGTTACTACAGCTCTGCACATCATCCTTATTCTTAAAAATCAGTACCAAAACACTTTCTTCATTCCTCAGGTATCCTTTCACTTTCCAAAATTTCATTAAATAATCTGGTCAAAAACTCCACTGCCATTTCATCTAAACACCTCCATGCTTCCACAGGTATGTCATCTGGGCCAACAGCCTTTCCATTCTTCATCCTCTTCATAGCTATCCTTACTTCCTCCTTGCTAATCCATTGCACTTCATGATTCACTATCCCCACATCATCCAAACCTTCTCTCCCTCTCATTCTCTTCATTCATCAACCCCTCAAAGTACTCTTTTCCATCTGCTCAACACACTTTCCTCACTTGTAAGTATGTTTCCCTCATTATCCTTTATCACCTTTACCTGCTGCACATCTTTCCTAGCTCGGTCCCCTCTGTCTAGCCAATTGGTACAGGTCCTTTTTTCCCTTCCTTAGTGTCCAACTTTTCATACAACTCTTCGTATGCCTTATCCTTTGCCACCTCTCTCTTTGCCATGCACCTCATCTCCTTATACTCCTGTCTACTTTCTTCATCTCTCTGACAAGCTGACTTCTTCTTTGCCAACCTCTTTCTCTGTATACTTTCTTCTACTTCCTCATTCCACCACCATGTCTCCTTGTCGTCCTTCCTCTGTCCAGATGTCATACCAAGCACCTTTCTAGCAGTATCCCTTACTAGCTCTGCTGTAGTTACCCAGCTATTTGGTAACACTTCAATGCCACCCAGTGCCTGACTTAACTCTTCCCTGAACTCCACCTCACAATTACCCTTTTTCAATTTCCACCATTTGATCCTTGGTGCTGCCCTCACACTCCTCCTCCTCTTCTTGATCACCAATGTCATCCTACAAACCACCATCCTATGCTGCCTAACTACACTTTCTCCAGTCACTACTTTATAGTCTCTAATCTCCTTCAAACTGACCCTCTTACATAAGATATAATCCACCTGTGTGCATCTTCCTCAACTCTTGTATGTCACCCTATGCTTCTCCCTCTTGTTAAAATACGTATTCACCACAGCCATGTCCATCCTTTTTGCAAAATCCACTACCATCTGACCTTCTGCATTCCTTTAATACCATACCTACCCATCACTTCCTCATCCCCTCTGTTCCCTTCACCAACATGCCCACTGAAATCTGCTCCAATCACCACTCTCTCACCCTTGGGTACAGTCATCACCACTTCATCAAACTCGCTCCAAAATTTTTCTTTCTTGTCCATTGCACACCCAACTTGTGGACCATATGCACTAACAACATTCATCATTATACCATCAATTTCTAGCTTCATAAACATCACCCTGACACTCTTTTCACCACCAAAACACTTTTAGCATACTGTTCCTTCAGGATATCTCCTACGCCATTTCTCCTCCCATCCACACCATGATAAAACAATTTGAACGCACCTCCGATACACCTAGCCTTACTCCCTTCCATGTGGTCTCTTGCACATGCAGTATACCAACCTTCCTTCTGTCCATCATATCGGTTGGCTCTCTCTATACCAGTTATACTGCTAACATTCAAAATTCTGAACCTCAATACCACACTCCTAGCCTTTCTCCTCTCTTCCTGCCTTCAGCCATGCCTTCCCCCTCCTCTTCTCCAAGCAGACTAAGGAGGGCCTTAGGGAAAAATGCTTGAGAGATAGGGGATTCCCACAACCATACTTGTGATTGTCTTAGTTTAGACTCCCACACTAATAATGTTCCTTCTTGGGTGACATGAACACAAGTAACAACAATACTGAGAAAAAGGTGGAAGAAACCTCAGTGGGGAAGTTATCTGAAGACAGCTTGGGTAACAGCACAGCAGATGAGCATTTAGACTGGCAGCAAGTAAGTTCTAAATATTTGCATCTGTATTTCACTTTTATGCCCTATGCAGGGAGCATACATGTGATGTAGGATGCCTATAAAATCTAAAGGCTTTGATATACTGGCTGAACATCAAGCTATCCTAGACAGGACATGCCTATAAAATCTAAAGGCTTTGATATACTGGCTGAACATCAAGCTATCCTAGACAGGAGATCCCTTCAGTGAAGCATACTGCAACAGTGATATGAAAGGACATCTCAATTGTATTTCAGTTCTGAAGGACTGGCTTAAAGCATATTATGTTTACAAAGTGCTGATAATCTTAGGAGTAAAGCAAACTGAACAAGATCTTAAAATATTCTACAGAAAGGTGCCGCAAGTTACATTTTAATCAAGCTATAAACAGTATTTCACATCAGAAGAAGTTAACATATCTTACATTTATGAAAAACATGCCATATTCTCTTTAGTCTCTATTGGAAACCACAATTGCATATTAAAAATGTATTAAAAAGGGTTTACTGGAAAGCATAACTTGTGTGCAGTGCTACAAATTGTGTCATTAATACGTTAGGTTTATGAAAGTCTTGAGCAACTTGCTTTCCATCAGAATGGTACGGTTCCTTATGCTGTTCTTTACATTTTAATAAAAACCTTCAAGCGCCAACACAAGGTATGGATACTTAATATGCTAGCTATAATGAAAGCTCCTTGAAATCGCCAGCTGAATTACCTGTCCAATACATAAACGATTGTTGGATGGATTGGATGGATTCAATAAACCCAACACAGTCCATTAAAACCATGCGTGCGTTGGGCATGATGTGCACACAGTTACGCACAGTTTTAGATTCAGTAAGCAGCTCAACATGGTGTGTAGCACCACGCAAGCACAGTAAACATAGTGGCAAGCAAATAACAGTATAAATAACTGAACTGTATGCAAATCAAGCAATCTGAGATGGAGGACCAATTCAACAAGCTATGAATCAACTGCGTAGACTCAGTTCTAGTTTTCCCTTCGAATTCCAAAAACGATTGGAATACAGCAATGGAACGGAATCTACACAAAAAGAATGTTAGGGGTTGCTGTTGCTTTCATCCATGTGTATGTCCAACAGGCTGATGTCACTGCTGCATCTGAAGTCATGGTTCCGGTGCTTAGAAACATCTGGATCTGGAGGAGCATTGTAGTATAGAAAGCTTCACCATGTATGCCATGACACATTATCAACATCCTGAGAAAAACAACATCAGCAGGATCAGCAAGGGGAAGGGGAACACATCACACCAGCAATGGCAATATCACCACAGCCACATGCAGGTGAGGAGTCAGAGGGGCGTCAGCAGCTGCTATGGGTTTAGGCAGATGTAGGTGTACTCAACATGCCTTCACACTGGCTAAGAGGCAACATATAGCACACTCATTAACCACCTAATGGACTAAAACCTTCATCCTATGCATATACATACAGCAACACTCATGCCAGGCAATGCTCAGAGCCTTTACCTACCCATGTAATGGTTGTGTACTCCTGGCATCAGACAGACTCAGCCCTAAAATAAATCTGTATCAACTTCCAGACTTACAAGGAAAGTGTACAGAACATGGAGTGTTAAACCAGAATTGTGTAATACAAATGAATAGCATACCCTTGCATGTTCTTACTTGCTAATCTATGTAAGTAAAAGTTAGTTCACTTGTACAGCAATGTCTTTCCAATGTGAACGCTGAGACTTATGTGAATGCACGTGCCTTCTATCAGGTAATAGGCCTCAGGCAAATATTCCTACATTCATACTTCTCAAAAGTACTGATGGTTAATGAGTATCTTCAGTCTGTCCAGACTTCATAACTCTCAGAACATTCTTAAAAATACTGATGCAAAAAACTGCTTTTATTCAATCAACTGTCTAACTTTCCAACACCAAAATATATGAAGAGCATAATTAGCAAAACAACCACAAAAACACAAATATACTAAGCATAAATGCAGCTATGCACCATGAGCATCAAACATAAAAGCTTATGTATCCCTGAATTCAAATAGAAAACTAGGGTATGGCACAGATATCATCACTTGCACAGGGCATTTTTGGGGAGAAGGAAGCCTAGGTTGACACAAACGGTAATACAGTGAGTGTGAGTAAGAAAGAGAAACAGGGAGACATTCGGCTAAAGTAACACATGACCAGTAAGACACAATGAACCTGATACATCATGGATGAAGTGTGTGTGTGTGTGTGTGTGTGTGTGTGTGTGTGTGTGTGTGTGTGTGTGTGTGTCTTTATGGGCCCTCCGCTTGAGCTTGGCGTGCGAGTCTATGCAGCTTGGTATGCGAGTCTATGCAAGAACACAGCCAAGCTGTGTGCTAGCTCTACATCTTTTAATTGGACATGTGTGAGCCATGCATGGTAGAGGTGGCAGCTCATCGCTGTCATTCTCGACCACAACACCTGGTTTTGCCAGGAGTTGCAGTGGCATGTCAATGCCCCCATTCAGATTCACTGCTGCTGTTTGAATGTGATGCTGGATGACTTCTCATGAGGACAGCCGGGAACACGGCGCCATGGACTGCCATGTCTGGGAGTGGACACCCCAAGCAGTGATGAAGCAGTGGAAGTAGATCCACTATAGGAGTGTGATCTGTCATGGCCACATCTGCTAGCATCAGATGATGTTGATGGCTTACTCCCATGTGATTGCTGTGCCCCCTCCCAGCAGACGTTCCATCACAGACACCATCTGTTCCAATTTGTCATTCATCTGATCCATGGAATCAGCAACACAGTAGAGGCAGTCACACACGTCAGACTGTTCAACATCTACAACCCGAAGCATCTCTCTAGAGTACCTAATGGAATGTGCCTGTGCCTTCATGATGGTCCTAAACATATGTTGAAAGGCATAGGAAGACACACCTGCATCAGGTGGAAGATGAACAGCAGGCCTCCTATGAGCACCCTTAACAGCCCTCCTGAGTGGAACCTCACCCACACTTTGGCTATAGCCAGAGTCAACAGGTACTGAAGCCAGAGTAACCACACTACCCTGATTGAGTGCATCACCCTCCACCTGTCTAATATTTGATTGTTCACTGGAATGTGTTGGCAAAGGCAAGCTGGTTGCATCTGATTGAATTACAACTGATGGCTGAATGTCAACCTCAGTGTCAGATTCACCTTCTGCACCCCCATTGTGCTTCCGTTTGCCCACCACTATCATCAGAGACTGGCTGAAGAAATCCTGTCGGAGGCCCTATGGTCTCACCTGGTCATATGCCCTGCTGTGTCTTCCCACTGCATTAGCATCAGCTATCTGTTGCCAAATTCACATTCTACCAGACATATCTCCACATCCTGTCCCAAGCAGAAAGGAACTATGTTGCCTAAATGCTTACACAATTACCTCATTTTCAGAGTCCGCGAAGGAGGGTTTGTAGGGATTGGGACACCTGGGTGCTATATTCCTAGTTGACATAAAAACACAATAGAAGGACAATACACATAAGTATCACTTAAATAAAAGTCCTGTTTAGATAGTACACATAAAAGGTTCACTATTAGACACTGGAGAATTACAGATCTTCAAATATAAAACAAGGAATAATGCGGATGTACAATATTACAATAATACTGGTTGGTACAAAACAAGTACAGACTTTTGTTTTTTGTGCCAGTACAGTAATGGAACTTGGCTCCCCCACCCACCCAAAACAACATGCAAATAACACTTTTTGAAAACAAACCCTCAGTTAACTGCTTAAACCGCTATCAAATAAACTTCCCATGAAATGTGTGTGCACATTTACCACATAACGTTCAATAATATGCAACTGCCAGTCATTTCTACCTGTGTCCAGCACTTCCCTACAATTATGAATGGGCCGCCTTAGAAGGCTAACACCCCTGTGTCATTGACAAACATATAATACAGCTTTGTACCAAGATAACAATTTAGAGTTTGAAGAGGAAAACTGTTCTAACATAAGCACTTCGGATGACATTTAATAATGATATGCATCTGTGAAAGCAAAATGCCCTGACAAACATATATATGCCACTAGAACACTGATAAGAAATGCATATCCACTATACAGCTGACAACTTTAACCTACATTTTTCTTCAGAACAGCTCAAGGCAGGAAGCAATGCAATCAAGAATCCAGCATTCTGACACAACTGGAACACTCTTGTTTTCAAGCCTTTAAGTGCTACTTGCTTCATGAACAACTTGTGATGAGAACATGTTCATTGGAACAAAGAAAGCAAAATCACCAGCACTATAACACTTCTAATTAGCATACTAATTAGATCTGATATTCAGTTAACTTAGTAAGACAAATACTAAGCAAAGTTAAACAAATAAAATTCTTAAAGGATGTAGTCTTAAAAAGTTACCAATTCTACTGCTTGTAATTTAATGATATTGTCTTACAGGAAATATTTGTTTAATACTGATAAATACAGTTATAAGTTTAGTTATATTAAATATATTAAAAGCCTTTCACTGTAAATATAGTAAAATTAATCATTTATATGTATCATGAAAAATGTTTTAGCTTAAAATATAAATACATACTTACATATCTTTTGAAGCTTAAAGTCCAATACAAATCTTTTACCTAAAGGGTAAATCCATTGTTTCAGAAAAAATTCCTGCAAGCAGAGAATAAAAGTCACTTGTTTTTAAGCTTAATTTTAGAGGCAGTTTTCCAGGAATCTGGGTCACTCTGTCTCTTGAGGGATATAGTGTTCCAATCCATTTCTTTAGTATTAAGAATGTTACTTTTCCTAACAAAAGTGGGTGTCTCCTCCAGTGTGTCAAATATTTTAGTTCCTTCAGAAAGAAATAATTTGATCTCCACAGGAAACACCAAAGTGGCTTTAATATTGTACTTTTTAAGTTCCTTTACCGGTGATGAACAGGATTTTCTTTTACTCACTACTTTACTCAAATAATCATTGTCAAATCTGACTACTTAATAGGTGGGCCCGACCATGCTGTTTTTAATATTTGATCTTTTACTAACCTAGACTTAAACTTAACTATAATTGAACATGGTGATGAGTTTTTCCTTATTCAAAAGTGCTCTCAAGGATCTATGTCTCCTTTCAATTCCAAAAGATAAACTTTCAGGAGGATTTAATGTTTTATGTTGCCAGGTTGTTAAGACATTCATTATATTGTCTCCCACATACTTTTCAGGTGTCCCGTGAATTCTATTATTTCATCTCAGTTTATTTTTCTAAATCAACAACTTTATCTATGACACAGTTATTTTGTTTTAAAAGAAGTTCAGTCTGAGATTCGCCTTCAGTTATTCTCCATTCATAATAATTTATAGCTTCTTCCATACTCCTGATTTGTGCCCTTTGTTTTCAATAAGAATTTCTATATGTTCCATCTTCTTCCTGGTCTCTTCTTTGAAGCTTTCTATTTTGGTATCCAGTTTGTCCATTTAAGTAACACATCCAGCATACTAGATATTAGTGAATGGATGCACTTTTAACACAAGAATCGAGAATACAAACTTCTGAATGGCTCTTGTTGAAGTGTCTTCTCCCTTAACCAAATAGCTAAAATTATGAAAAATTACAGCTTTTGAAGAGCTTGAAGCTACAAAGCATTACCCTGATTATTAGTGAATAGAATTAGCTAATGAGTATTTCCAAATTTTAATTTTTTGATTAGATTTTATGCCACAGAAAGTTTTCAGCCACAGACCTTTCACCACTTGCTGCTCACAGTCATCTTGGGCATCCCCCTAGATATATACAATTTTCTGCTAGTAGGTTTTCTGGCCTACTGCAGAACCCAAACCATATCCTCAGAAAAGAGGTGTGTAAAAGGACCAAAACCCGATCACCCACAGTGTCATCTGAAGAGTGGAAAGGGGAGGGTAGACAAGAGATTCCTTGTCTTGTGTGAGAAGATCCACCCAGTGAGGTAACTTGTGGTGATTGCCTTTGGTGAGATGAAAAAGGGGAAATCAGTGCTATCTGGGCCAAAAGGGAGATTTTGGGAGAGTCCTGCTTCATCTTGTGCAGAACTCTTTCCAGCAGTGGAAGGGGAGAAAAGGCACATGGAAGGGAATGTTTCTAAGGAAAAGACAGGGTATCCACTTTCCAAGTCAAGGGACTTAGTATTCTCAAACAGAATAGAGGAAGTTGTCTGTACAGAGTGGTGGCAAAAAGATCTACCCAAGGAAAACCACAATAGACTATATCCAGAAACACATCTCTGTGAAGCATCCATTCATGAGCTTGTGTTTGGACTTGCTGAGAGTCTGCTATTAGACGATGCTCAGAAGGAAAGCAAACTGCCTGAAGAGTCACAGGATAATTGATAGCCCACAAAGCAGGACTTCGTACACCCCTACTTGTTGATATACCACATCATGATAGTATTGTCCATGAAGATTTTCAGGGTGCCAAAGACAAAAAGAGAATGAAAGGCCTGTAGAGCCAGAAGCAGAACACTCATTTTATGTTGATATGGTCTGACCTTTGATGAAGACACCAGAGATCTTGAACTTTTCATACAGCCACAAAAAACACCCCACCCAAGTTCAGAAGTGTCCATAAACAGTTCTTGGGAAGGAAATGGAGCATGAAAGGGCATTCCCAGATTGAGAGAAATTTGCTGAATCCAACCGTGGTGTTTGGGTTTGAGACAAGGAAGCAAAGGAAAAGGGAACTCCAGGAGGTGGCAATGTTGAAGCCACATTGGTTTGCAGTATCTCTGCATCTTCTTTATATGTAGTCTGGTAAGAAGAAGCATGGGAATGGTGAAGGCTATAAGCCCAAGGATCCTTAGAAATTCCCTGGCTGTGATAGAGGAAAGATGAGAAAAAACTGGAAGAAGGTTGTCACTGATAAAACCTTAGGAGCAGGAAAAAGGCCAACATGGGAATGGTCTGAATCCTGCAATTGAGGAAAACTATGATCCTAGGAGGGCATAACACTGACTTCTTGAGATTGATGGAGAACCCCAGATTTTGTAAAAGACAAGTGGTAAAATGAAGATCTTGAAGACTGCTGGGAGAAGGAGCCTGAATAAGCAGCTAATTTAGATAAAGGAATATCTATATCCCTTAAAGTCTGCAAAATGCAAGGGCAGGAGTGATGCATTTCGTGAATATCCTTGGGGGCAGCAGAAAGGCCAAAGGGCAAATCAGAGAAGTGAAAATGACAAGAAGAAACAGAGAAACATAAATATTTCCTGAACAGAAGGTGAATGGGGGGGTGGTCCCCTTCAGATGAATGAAATTCCAAAAGTTTGAAAGTCTTATGGCCGAGAGCATATGATCGAACATTTGAGATTTCCAACATAAAATAAAAAAAGTTGTTCATATATTTGCAGTGGGGCAAGACCCTAAGCTCCCCTACACCCTCTGCTAATTAAATATACCAACCCAGAGATCCCACTACAGCAAGGAAAATGGTAAATTTCTCGTTCACGCTGTACTGCAATCTCCATTCATACTTTGAAATTTCATAAGTTTGATCATATGGTCTTGGCCATATGATTTTTAACCATCTGAAAGGGACCCGAACAGGGATGTGAAAATTGTAGACCTCAAAAGATGCCCAAGACCAAGAAGGCTTGGAGGAGTAGGAGAGAAAACAAAGTCTGAAGAGACAAAATTCTAAAATAGAGACAGGTCCAGAACTAGTCACCAAGCAACTTCTTACATCCTAGAATAAAAACCTCTCCCCATTTTGGTAGCTGGAACAATTGAATGGTGTTCTGCCCCAAAAAGGACAGCAAAACATCTGGAAAAAAGAGAGAGTTGGTCTGCAGGAGGCTGCAGAATGTCTGAAAAATGGGGAGTGAGAGATTTCCATATCATCAAATACCCCTGACAAATTATAGATAGCAACCCAAGAGTCTGAGGTAATCTGTTGCCAGTTTGGGAGAAACTAGGGGACCTGGCTGTGGGGAAGTTGAGACAATGTGTTAAATATAAACAGGCTTATCCTGAAAGGAAGGCTTCTGACATGCAGGAGTCTAAGTGGACTTATCAGGAGGACTACTGGACCTCTTCTTACTTTTTGGGAGGCTGTGTCTGTCTACAAATAAAGGCAGATTCAGAAGGGAAGTTTCTCTGACATTTGAGTATAGGGGAGATATGCTAGAGTTCCTGCATGGCCTTACCCTCATCCTGGAGGGACTTGAGATCAGCAGCAGCTGTCCCAAAAAGATTTTTATTATCCAGAGGAGCATCCAAAAGTTTGGCTTTAGTATCAAAATAAGGCCAGTAGACAAAGCCAAGAATAATGTCTCATCACAGAACCAAAAGCAGCAGCCACAGAAGAGGTATCAGCAGCATTGTAACTACATTTCATGGAGTGACAAGTGACCTGGGAAGTGGACCCAACAGGGAAACAGCTGTAGCTTTCCCTTTTTAACCAGGCAGATCAGGCACAAGTTTAACTACCTTAACTACCTAAGAAAGGAGAGCCAAGACATACCTGGTTATGTGGGTCTGGTAATTAACATCCCAAAATGACAAGGTGGCAGCAGTATATACTTTTTTTACCCAACCTTTCCATAGGTCTACTACCCTCATCAGAAGGAAGAAGCTTGGAAGGTGGTCAAAGGTTAGAAGGCTTAATCAGTTGAGACTCAAACCACAGAAAGATGAGAATAAGGACATTTTAAAAAGAATTTGCAGTCTTCAAGCACCTTGTAGAACCTGTCTGGTTTCTTAGGGGCAGTAGCTGAGAGTCAGGAGCTACATAGGCAGCAGAGATGATGTCTAAAAGTGCTACCAACAGAGAAGGAGTAGCTTAAGGGACTCCACTTGAAGAAGCTCATAGTATCTCTTTTGGATTTCAGAGACCTGGGAGCAATACACTTAAAAGTACTCCATCACATGAACCTAAGTATATGCAAAGGGTAATGTTTCCAGGGGAGAATGAGGGCTCAAAGAATCTTCTTCCTCTGAACCATAGTTTAAAGAAAGGATTCCTTCCAGAACCTAGATCCTTGTCTGAGGAATCCAGTTCCATTGTCCTCTTAGCAGGTGTGGAAGACCAGGGAGGAGCATAGACTGACATCCCTTGAGGGGATTTCAAGCCCATCAAGGCATTAAGCAAGCACTGAATAAAATGTTGCTACCCATGTTGGGGACCTTTAGCAACAGAACCAACACTCAGCATCTCAGGGCCTTGGCAGGATTCAATTATCACAGTAGGGATCACTTCCTGGGTTAAGATTTGAGGAATTCTTCTCAACCCTTCAGAAATAATCAACCGTGGTTCTCTATCAACATTCAGAGCAGACATTTGAAAAGCCTCAAAGGACATGTGAAAACTTGGATCCATGGTAGCCTCCAACAGGGTTGCAGCAGAGAAATCCGATGAAAGCACTAGACATTCTTCAGGGCTTTCATTAGCTTCTACAGAGACTTCCAATGAAGGCTGGACAACAACTGAATCAGGCCTAGTCTTTTTATTCTTCTTGGGAGATGGCTGACCCTCAGGATGGCAGCATTCTGCCACAGCATATTGGTTCTCAAGGCATATGGAGAGAGAGAGAGAGGATAAGTGACTAAGGATGGTCTTGGGGGTAAATGCTTGACAGGGGATTCCCATGACTTGACTTGTCGTGATGGTCTTTATTGTAAAAGGACTCCTACACTAACAATTTTCCTTCTTGGGTGACATGAACACAATACTGAGAAAAATGTAGAAGAAACCCCAGTGGGGAACTTATCTGAGGACAGCTTGGTAGCAGCATAGCAGATGGGCATTTAGACTATCAGCAAAGAAGTTCTACGTATTTGCATCCATACATCACTTTTATGCCCTACGTGGGGAGGACACGTTATGTAGGGTGCCTATAAAATCTAAAGGCTTTGGTACACTGGCTGGACAGCGAGCTATCCTTGGCAGGAGATCCCTTCAATGAAGAATACTGCAATAGTGATATGAAAGGACATCTCATTTGTATCTGATTTCTGAAGGAAGTGCTGATAAGCTTAGCCATATAGCAAACTGAACAAGATCTCACTATATTCTACAGAAAGGTGCCAGAAAGTTACACTATCCTCAAACTATATAGAGTTTTTCATATCAGAAGTAGTTAACAGACACTTTTATGAAAAAACTCTATTGGACACCACAACTACATATTAAAGATAGGTTTACTTGATGCACACAGCTTGGCTATTGGAAAGCATAACTCATGTGTAGCACTCCAAAATGTGTCATTAATACAATGAAAGTCTTGAGCACAAGTGCATTATTGGCAAGAAAATGGGATATGCCCCCTTCCCCACTGCAGTGCGACCCTGGAGTTAGAATATACAGTTAGGGGGGGCACAGCCCCCCACAATGGGGGTTGGCCCCACTTAATTTCATATTATAATGTTTAGTTTTGCTTTAATATTCTTTAGTATACATATACATTTTTTGCTGTTCCTCACATTCTGATAAAAATCTTCAAGTGCCAACATAAGGATATGGATATTTAATCTCCCTGCTCCAATGAAAAGCTCCTTGAAATATCCAGTTGAATTACCTGCTCAATACGTAAAACTGTGTCAGTTGGATTCAATAAGCCCTACACAGACTGCTAAGACCATGTGAGCACCATGGTAGTGCACCATTTTAGATTCAATAAACAGCTCTATATGGTATGTAGAGACGGGCAAGCACAGTAAACATTGTGGCATGCAAATGACAACATACACAGCTGAATTGTATGCTAATCAACCAATCCAAGATGGAGAAGCAATTCAACAAGCTATAAAGCAACTGCGTACACTCAGTGCTGGTTTTCCCTGTGAATTCCAAAACCCAATGGAATACAACCATGGAAAAGAGTCTACATAGAACAAATGTTAGGGGCAGCTGTTGCTTTAATCCATGTGTATGTGCAACAGGCTGAAGTCTATGCTGCTGCTGCTAACAGACAAGGCCAAGAAGGAGAAGAGTTTTCAGACCCCATTTTACTTCTCACAGTCTGCATGATGTGGAAATTGTAGAGTGCGACAGGGTAGATAGAGACACTACAGGACCTCTGCAACCTCTGTCATCCTCAGCTGAGACCCAGGGCAAACAAAGGGGAACCAATTCCAGTGGAAACACAGGTAGGAGTAGCCCTTAGAGTTTTAGCTATAGGAACCTTTCAGAGACCAACAGGGGGCATGCTGGAGGGCTTCACAGGCATAAGCATCTAGGATACTCATCAGTTTCTGAATGCTATACTATAGTATGCCACTGACCACAGATTTTCCTCATACTCCTCAGGACAAAGCCACAAATATGCAAGAGTTCTATCCTGTGGCACACTACCCTGCAGTACTGGGTGCAATAGACTGTACTCATGTAGAAATCAAGGCACCAGCTGGGGAACAGGGCAGGGCAGGGTCTACATAAATAAGAAAGGCTTCCACTCCAACTGTCAAGTCATGTGTAATGCTAAGGGAATCATCCTGAATGTGTGCTGGCAACCCAGGCAGTTACCATGACTCTCATATCTGGCACACCTCCCAACTGTATCAGATGTTCGATATGGGTGATATCCCACGGGGATACAGGTTATGTACTGAAACCATGGCTGGTGATGCCCATCAGAAATGCACACACCTGCAGAAGAACACCATAATGAGGCACATGCTCAAACTAGAAATATCACAGAGCATGTGTTTGAGCTGCTGAAGTCACAATTCCAGTGCCTAGAAACATTTAGGGGGACCCTACAGTACAACTCATGTACATGTACAGAAATCTTTACCATGTGTGCCATGCTTCACATCATCCAGAGAAAGCAGCATCAGCAGGATCAACAAGGGGAAGGGGCACACATCACACCACTGATGGCAAGGTCACCGCAGCCACATGCAGATGAGGTATCAAAGAGAGGGAACTGCTGTGGGTGTAGGCAAATGTAGTTGTGTTCAATATGCCCTTGCATTAGCTATGAGGCAGCACACAGCACACTCAACAACCACCTAAGGGGGCTAAAACCTTCATCCTACGCACATACATATAGTAACAGTGATGCCAAGCAATGCTCACAACCTTTACCTACCCATGTAATGGTTGTGTACTCCTGGCATCAGACAGACTCGGCCCTGACATAAACCTGTATCATCTTTAAGTGTTGAATCTGGAGTGTTAAACCAGAACTGTCTAATAATACAAATTAATGGCATACCCTTACATGTTCTTACTTGCTAATGTAAGTAAGTAAAAGTTAGTTGATTTTTACAGCAATGACTTTCAGACAGCAGAGACTTATGGGAATGCATGTGTCCTCTATCAGGTAATAGGCCTCAGGCATCAAAGATTCACACATTCATACCTCTCAAAACTACTGATGGTCAATGAATGTCCTCAGTCTGTCCTCACACTTTTGAACTGGAAAATCATTAGAGAGAGAAGTTAGAAAGTAATGAGATGCATTTCAGTTTCAGACTTCATAACCCTCAGAACATTCTAAAAAATACTGATGCAAAAACTGTTTTGATTCCATCAACTAACTTTCCAACACCAAAATATGTGAAGAGCACAATTAGCAAAACAACCACAAAAACACAAATATACTAAGCACTAAAGCAGCTACGCACCCTGAGTATCAAGCACAAAAGCTTATGTATCCCTGAATTCAAATGAGAGAAAACAAGGATATGGCACAGATATCACTTGCACAGGGTGTTTTTTTTGGGGGGAGGCAGGAAGCCTAGGCTGACATAACAGGTAAGACAGTGTGTGACAGTAAGAACGAGAAACAGGCAGACCTTTGGCTACAGTAACAAATGGCCAGTGAGACAGAATGAGCCTGATACCACACAGATGAACCCTGTAACTGTGTGTGTGTGTGTGTGTGTGTGTGTGTGTGTGTGTGTGTGTGTGTGTGTGTGTGTGTGTGTGTGTGTGTGTGTCTGTATGGTCCCTCCACTTGAACTTGGAGTGGGAGTGTATGCAAGAACACAGCCAAGCTGTGTGCTAGCTCTATGTCTTTTGTCGAACAGGTGTGGGCCATGCATGATCATCTCAGTTGTTCTCGACCACAACACCTGGTTGCAGTGGCACGTCCACGCTCCCATTCAGATGCACTGCTGCTCTTTGAATGTGACTGTCTGCTAGATGACCTCTCCTCACGAGGACAGCCAAGACCACGGCCCCATGGTCTGCCATGTCTGGGAGTGGACACCCCAAGCAGTGATAGACCCACTATGGGAGGATGATCTGGCATGCCCACATCGGCTAACATCAGATGATGTTGCTGAACTACGTCCATATGGATGTAGGCCCCCCCAGCAGACGTTCCATCACAGACACTACCCATTCCAATGTGTCATTCATCTGATCCATAGAATTGGCAACATATTGCAGACAGTCACACATGTCAGCCTGTGCAACATCTACAACCCTAAGCATCGTTCTGGAATACTTACTGGAACATGCTTGTGCTTCCATGATGGCCCTAAACATACATTGAGTGGCATGGGAAGACACACCTGCATCAGGTGGAGGATAGATGGTAAGCCTCCTCCAAGCACCCCTAACAACACTCCTGTGTGGTACCTCACCAACACTCTGGCTACTGCCAGAGTCAATGGGTACTGAAGTCACAGGAACTACATTACCCGGATTGAGTGCACCACCCTCCACCTGTCCAACATTTGATGGCTCACTGGAATGTGTTGGCAGAGGCACACTGGCTGTGTTTGATTAAATTACCAGTGATGGCTGAATGTCAACCTCAGTGTCAAATTCAGCATCTGTACTCTCCACTGTGACTCTGTTTGCCCACCATAATCATAAAAGTCTACCAATACGCTAACATCAGGTAATAGGATTGTCACACTTCCACTGTCAGGATCACCTGTGATAATAAGCAACAAACACAGGAAAGCAATTAAACCTTACACTGCTATAGTTCAATATATGCTAACACACTAACAGTGGTGCCACTATTACACACAGTGCAGCAATACACACAGCACCCACATCAGAAAATAAAAAGTTTCTTTTAACTCATTATCAGTGGTGACAAAAAAATGTTTGGATTACCATGTGTAGATGCTTCACTGCTTGGGTATGTGATCGTTCTGTAAGAAGGAAAAAGTAAGGACACCAGCATCATAATGAAGAGTAACATGGGGGGAAGAATTTGCTCTTTACATGTCCATTAACCATGTTTTTAACAAGAACTTGGAGGACAAATCCAGCCCAAGCCAATGTGTAATTAACCTGACTGTGTAAATTATCAAAGAACTATCCTCCCCCAAAAAAAAGTTACAGTTAACAATTGTTATACAGAAATTGCTTTGGCTGTTAATATTTTACTATCCATTTTCTGTCAATATTTTCCTATCCAAAACGTATTTAACAGATAAAGGTAAGTCTACCTGAAAGCTCCTCCTGGGACACACCTGTCCTCTCTGAAGCAGCAGCACCAACACCAATGACATGCTGCTGTGCAATTCCCTGCATCTGGATCCCTGACAGTGGACAGGAACTCTTCATTTGCTGTCAGTGGTGGCTCTGTAGCAGGTCCCTACAGGTTGCCATCTGGTCACGGGCCACTGCAGCTGCTCTCCTCCTGGCTGATGAAATCATATCAGAGGCCCTATGGTCCACCTGGTCATACGTCCTGATGTGTCTTCCTACTACATTAGCATCAGCTACTATCTGCTGCCAAATTCGTATTCTGACAGATAAATCTCCAGATCCCATCTCAAGCAGAAAGGAACCGTGTTGCCTAAATGCTTCAACAATTATCTCATCCTCAGGGTCATTGAAGGGGGGTTTATGGGAATTGGGACACCTGGGTGCCATAATCCTAGCTGACATAAAACACAATCCAAAAAGAAGACAAGTCTGAGGAAGCAATTCTCCGTGAAAACGCTCACGTTTTTTGCTATTAAACTCCCCGTTTTATTTTTACTTCAGTTTGTTATTATGCTACTCTTTGCTGTTCATTGCTGTGGTGGTTGAAGTCTTCTTTTCTGCTTGAGATGGGACGTGGAGATATGCTGTGGTGGTAGAAGTCTTCTTCTTTGGATTATATATTGTTGTGGATTCATTTGACCTTTGCCTGCAAGTGTTCCTGTTTCTCTTCTTGACATAAAACACAACAGAAGGATAATACACATGAGTATCACATAAACAAAAGCCCTGTTTAGACAGAACACATATAAGGTTCACTACTAGATACTGGAGAAATCCAGATCTTGAAATATAAAACAAGGAATAATGTTGTTGTAACATATTACAGTCACACAGATTGGATACAAAACAAGTACAAACTCTTCTTCTTTTTTGGAATACAGTTGTAACATTAGCATTTCTGATGACGTTTAATAATGCTGTGCATCTGAGAAAGTAAAATGCCACGACAAACATTCCTTTGCCATCAGTACACTTATAAGTACATACAGATAAAAGTTAGCCATTTAGTATGGCATATATAAGCATATCCACTATATAGATGACAAATGAAAGCATACCTTTATCAAGAACAGTAGTCATCTGTGCAGATTAGTCCAAAGTAGTATCAGTTTTCTTCTGTTTTACCCACATAAACAAGTCTCCTCACCTTCAGTTTTCTACCTACAGGATGCCCTTTTTTGGTATAGATTCAGGGCTGTGAGCACAGTGAAGATGCAAATGAGGTGTCATCTCATTAGAATTACTGAATCCCTAACACTTGACTGTGTATATCAGATGTACACATAATGCAAGCACTCCCTAGTGGATTGCAACTCTACATGGTTACTGGTAGTGAGAAGGAAACAGAGCAAGCAATTCAGACTCAGTTACCTCCAGTGGGTGTGTCAGCCAGGTTAGACTTACAAAGTGTAGAAGCAATTTTATCAATGTTTGAAATATAACTAATCAGCACACATTTCACAATGTCAGTTTGTCAGGGTATTTTACTTTCTCAGATGCGCAGCATTATTAAATGTCATCAGAAATGCTAATGTTACAACTGTTTTCCAAAAAAGAAGAAGAGTTTGTACTTGTTTTGTGTCCAACATGTCCTTCATTCCTTGAAAACTGTACATTACTGCCATTTAATATCCTCACACATTTTAGAATGCATTGCAGACTGCATGTCTCTGATTACTGCTCATTCTTGTCTTATCAAAGCAGTAAACACATACATACAAGACAGAGTTGCATATATAGAAGCAAATCTCATAAATGGTTGTGTGATCATACAGTGCAGTACATCTGAAAGTGATACATGTACAAACAACTATCATATATTTCGGTAGTACTGTTGATGGCATTGCAATTGGTTGCATGCACAATGATTTGCAATCTTTACTACAAAGTGGTTTCTGTGGAATAGGAATAAGACACCCAGATTGTGTTTTAAAGGTTCATTGGATTGAGAGTTCACATCCAGAGCTGTGTGAACATGTCATGTACAGCAACATCAGTTTTAGTCCTGTTGTTGATGTAGTGCATGCATTTGCTTCCTTTGACAAAATTTTGACTTTTTTAAAATGCCACTATTTGTGTGATGCACAGCTTCACACTAACAGGGGAAACAGAAGTTTTAGCTATGCTCATCTCATTAGAGCACCATTTAGCAGAGTACAATCTTGGACTAGTAGACCACACAGTAGACAGACAGAACAACTGCAGACAGGGCGAAGACAGTGCAAAGGTCAAAAGGATACATTGTTGCAGAGTTTGCTTTCCATCACGTGATGTCACTAAGTGATGTTGCACAGTGCTTAGCAACCTCCCCAATACCTGCAGCCATCCAACATTTGCAGACAGGAAGCAGATAGTCAATAACTGCAGAACAGATAAATTTAATCAATTACACTGGGCACGGTGCATGGTGGCTAACACACAAGTTAAGAATGAGTAGAAAATTATGCAACTCTTATTTCACTATTCCTGTGGCAGCAGGTGTAAGTGTAGGATAGTAATACAGAAGGTCCTGGGTTCTGATACAGGAGTTGTAGCATAATTTTAGTGCTGTGACAGTTCATTCTACAGTACTGAACAGGAAAATATCCAAGTATTACATCAACATTCCTATGGCAGCAGATGTAAGTGTAGGGCTGCTGTACACATGGTAAATGGGTTCTACTACAGGGAATTCCATGCATTTTTGGTGGTGTTCCATTTCACATTATGTTGCATATCAGCTATAGCACTTTATACATAATTATAAATAGTGTAGCTGATATGAATTACAAGTATGTGGGCTAACACATCCATACTATGTTTTGAAGGTTCAGATGTATAACTGAGGTTATACGGTCTATTATGTTTCTGTTATTCTGCTATCCTGACTTGGATGGCCTTCATACTTGACTAAGTCACACACACAAATGAATGTGCATACAAGGACCTTGTCAGGTCACACACAGCCATGGTTAACACCTCAATCTGTCTTCTGTATTTATCAGTGATGCATGACTATGTCTGATAATCACTTATTCTGTGGCAAAGATGGAAAATAGCTGTTGTAGAAAAAATGTTTTGTCCCTTATGCACAGGTTCGAACTCCACACTATAAATTTCAAGTTTAGCAATGTATAAAGCCAAATAAACATGTGCCAGGTCTTGACATTTATGTTCCCACTGCACATTTCCAAAGTTGAATCATCTAACAATTACAGCAGAAGACAACCCCCAAAGAAATGTCAAGTGTTAGATTATCTTTCCCATTACAAAACTTGATTTTATCTCTGTTTTGTACTGTTGTTCATTCCTTAACATCGGGCAAACACACTTGGCATCATTTCTCAAGTTTTCACCCTACCACTAAATGTGATAACAGGAATTGATGGGAATTCATCATTGTACTATTCTTGGGACAAGACACGGTTGGTGTTAGAGGAGAAGGTGCCCAATTTTAAGGCTCAGAGGTGGGGTGTTCAGGAGTCCAGAATCTTTACTGGACTCCTAGTAAAGTGCCACAGCCAAAGGCTCCTGCAGTGGGACTATTCTGGCTCTCAGTACAAGTCTGAGGCATGGAATAGTTTGGCTCAGGCTGTATCCACTGCAACTGGTATCCCACACACTGGAGAATAATATAGGCACAATTTTAATGAACTATTCAGGTGTATGAAGCTTACATTTAACCACTGATTGGCTGAGTTCATGAACAAGAGACATCCCACAGCTGTGTAAGTAAGCATATATAGAGAATTTAAAATACAAAGAAAGGTACATGTAGGCCAGACTGGTTGACGTCCCCTTCAGGCTCATCCATCTCCACGCAGTGCAAAATGATCAATTTAAAACCAGAATGTCTGGGGGGTTCTAATAAATGTTTGGCTACAGCGTTCCTTGGGCATTTATGTCTGATGTCAGAAAGATGACCTGAATTCCTACATTTTAGTTTATTTGTAGTCTTACCCACATAAAATGCAGGGAGTCATTACACTTGGCCCTATATACAACTTTTTCAGTATTACAGTTACCACCAGCTGAAGATTTCACCTTTGTTTTAAGATAGGGGCACTCAAATGAGTCGCACTCCATCAAGTACTCACAGAAAGTGCAGTTACGTGGCCCACAGATTTCAGTGCTTACGTCATCCTGGTCTTCCTTAATTTTCTTTTCCACATAACTACGTATGCTTCTGTTCTTTTATACAAAAGTAGGGTGTTCTCCTAAAACCCCTACAAGCTGCTGTCAGTAAGGATGGCCTAGTTCTCTTTAATTATGGCTTTAATTGTACTGAAATCACAGGTCTAAGTTAGAATGCAACTGTCCTCACTTTTCTCTCCTTTTGGATTAGGGTGGCCTTGTCGCATAATTCTACCAGAAGGCCTATTCCACATAGGGTCACTGTTAGTTTTAGAATCTCTAAATGGGATCCAGGATCACATGTAACATGTTTGATTGTTATCCTCTGGATAAGAACTCATTTTCAAGATCATAGAGAAAAGGAGCCAAATCTGTGGTAATGCATGTTAATCTCTACCCTTGTGAATTTATTACATTGTGCTTAGTTTTTACTGGATGCATACTGTGTCTGTGAAGTAAGTAGTTCACACTTGTTGGTTTCCTGTACAACTGGTTAATCTTCCTCTGTATTTATCAATACTGACAGTCATATCACGGAACTGTACTGACTCCGAGCAGATGAAAGTGGTAAACTTCAGGAAGAGGTAGCATTACTGATGTAGTGGATAAACTCGGCGAGTTTAGATTTCTCACCTTGCCGGACAATAAATACATCAAAAAAGTGAAGGTAGCTGGTCATAAATCTTCAGTATTCAGTTTGAGCAGAAATTCCTCCTTCCACTTGCTTACGGCTACACTGGCAAGGCTAGGGGTCATAGCTGCACCCATGGCTACCCCCCTCATTTGTGTGTAAGCCTTGCCACTGAAAATGAAAAAATTGTAACTAGACACCAATAACTCTACCTCCTTCCTTAAATTTACCACTTTCCCACTTCCATCAGCTCAGAGTCAGCGCAATTCCTTGATATGACTCTCAGTATTGATAAAGACAGAGGAAGATTAAATAGTAACTTATACAGGAAACCAACAAGTGTGAACTACTTACTTCACAGACACAGTATGCATCCAGTAAATCTAAGCACAATGTAATAAATTCATAAGGGTAGAGATTAACATGCATTACCACAGATTTGGCTCCTTTTCTCAGTGATCTTGAAAATGAGTTCTTATCCAGAGGATAACAATCAAACATGTTACATATGATCCTGGATCCCATTAGAGATTCTATAACTAACAGTGACCCTATGTGGAATAGGCCTTCTGGTAGAATTATGCGACAAGGCCACCCTAATCCAAAAGGAGAGAAAAGTAAGGACATTTGCATTCTAACTTGCATCTCTGATTTCAATACAATTAAAGCCATTATTAAGGAGAGCTGGGCCATCCTCACTAACAATCAGCAGCTTGTAGGGGTTTTAGGAGAACACCCTACTTTTGTGTAAAAGAACAAAAGCATACGTAGCTATGTGGAAAATTAAGGAACAGCAGGATGGCATGAGCACTAAAATCTGTGGGACACCCAAATACACTTTGTGAGTACTTAATGGCGTGTGACTCATTTGAGTACCCCTACCTTAAAAAGATGGTGAAATCTTCAGCTGGTGGTAACTGCAATACTGAAAAAGTTCTATATAGGGCCAAGTGTAATGACTCCCTGCATTTTATGTAGGTAAGACTATGAATAAACTAAAGAGGAGGATTTCAGGTCATCTTTCTGACATCATATATAAATGCCAGAGGAATGCCTTATCCAAACACTTATTAGAACACCCCAGACATTCTGGTTTTAAATTTATCATTTTGCACTGTGTGGAGATGGATGAGCTTGATGGGGACGTCAATGGTGTTTTGGAGAAAATAGGAATTATGCTGGTAGCTGAAATTAAATGCATTCAGAAAACCAGAACTAACTATTATTGCTCTACTAACAGTATGTTAAATGTAATTAGGGTACCACACACTCAGTAAAGGGTTTTTTTAGGGAATTTGTGGGGGAATTTTTATGTACTAAAGGTACCAAACATACTAAAAAAAATAGAAAAATGTTTAGAATGTATATCAATATATATCGAGATATATGCGTGCGCGTGCGTATGTGTGTGTATATAAATATATATATATATATATATATATATATATATATATATATATATATATATATATATATACTTTAACCTCAATTCTGATTTGATTAGATTTAGTACACACTTGCATCACACCAGAGTTTTAAATGGTAGATTCAAAACACACATCTTTTCATGCAGCTATTTCCATACATTTTTGGAATAACACACCCATTTAGCATACTTATGCACAGTCATGCTCACACCTGCACACTTTGATACTTTACTAGTTTACTCATATACTGTTTTCTGAATTTTTGTGTTTTTTTTTCTACTGGTTTTTCACTGTATAAACATCTTCTGAGGCTGTAAACATAAAAACTGTCATGACAGTTTTTTTTTCTCTAAAGTGCAAAGCACACTGACATTTTTCTTCTGAGCTGTAAATTACTTAGTTTTTATGCACAGTAATACATATGGATGAATGCTTATTACAAATTATTACACAGATACATATTTGTATTTATAGTGTTATAATTAGATAATGTTTATATTTAGACAGCTGTGTGTTTTTTCTTTTATCTCACTAGTTAGCCCTTTTTACTTATCCACCTATGTATATGATTTAAGTTCTTGTCACAGCCCTGATGAAGGCTTTATTGCATTAGTTAGCCGAAAGCTATTTAGCCTTTTTATCTATATGTTATGGTTTTCTTAATACCGGATTTAAGGAATGTGAGTTATAAATAGGTAGTGTTTTCCTTAACTAGGATTTAGTTCGATTTAAGTAGTAGTATGTGGGGGCAGGTACTAGCTGTTCCTAAATGTACATTTACAGCCTTGTTTATATTGTTTGCCTAGAAAAGGCTGTTTTAAAATTCAACAATACATATATTTTCCACACCTACTTCTAAGTGTATAAAAGGCGATATTTTTAACATTGTAAAGTATTTCTGATGTCTTGAGTTTTTCTACTGAGGATCGCTTGTTATGACAAATAAAGGGTTGTTGCTTTAGAACACTACCTGGGTTTCATGATTTTTGTAAATTATTGTGACCGAGCTCATCAATGAAGTTTTAAGACTACTAATTTTTCTGTTTTTTTTATCAACACTCGTGTTGAGGTTGGAACTAAACAGATTCTTGTGCATGCAAATTATATTATTTTTTTCATGCATTCAATACTACATCTCATCATTTTAGCTATGAGCCTCATTTGTACACTGCTTAATCTTGTACAAACAAGTAAAAGTTAAACAAATGTGCATCTCACATGCGCAAACAGTTTGCAGCCATCGCACAAACCCACTGCTCTGTGGTGTGCTATGCAGATTGAACATTAGCATGTATTACTGCTGTTTAATGTCCATTTAATGTTCTTGACTTAAAAGTATGTGTGTAAACAGGAAAACAATAAGGCCATATCTAAGAATATGATAGATATTTATAAAACAGCCATCTCTTACCTCCCCCATGCACTGTGAACATGGTCTCTCAGTACTTGTTCACAAATATATGAAATCCGCTACATAAAAAATGCATGCTTTTTTATGTACCATACACATCTATAGAATGACAGTATACATAACATTTTTAAAATACCTACCCATCCTTTTCAGGCAGCCCCCGCCAACCTCCGTCTCCAACATCCCCTGTTGATATCATAGGTTCATAGGTTCATACTAGGCTATCTGCCCTAGGGCATTTATAAGCCTAGCCAGAATGTGTTTGGCTTTCACCACACATTTTGCTATGCCCTTTTTTGAGGTTAGTATACTGTGCCTCTGTCTAACAGTGACACAGAAGTGATACCCGGGGTAAACCTACGATCTCCCATCCACTCATCAAGATTCCTCTTGAAGAGAGTCAATGAGGGACTCTGCCTAACCTGGACTGGGATTTTATTCCAGAGTGAAGGGAGCCTCTGGGTTATGAATCTGTCCCTCCAGCATGTCCTATTTATTTCGGTGCTGAGGTTCAAGTCTCTCGAGCATGTAGCTCGATGGGATTTGGATTTTCTGAGGTGCAGCATGTCCATTAATTCCGGGTTGGACATGGCTTTATACGTCAGGCACATATCGCCTCTGAGCAGGCGGTATGCCACTAAGTAGAGCTGGAGTTTCTTTAACCGGGCAGCATATGGCATCTGTTTGAGCCCTTTGATCCTCTTGGTGAGGTACTTTTGGGGTCTTTCCAGTTGCTGCAGGTGTCTGGTAAGGTACATCCCAAAAGGGGCATTGTACTCAATTATAGGCCTGATGAGGGATGAGTAAAGAGGCACGATGACCTCCCCTGATCTAGATGTGAATCCCTTCATGATTAGGTGGGCTATATAAAATGTTTTTCTAACCACTTTGGCCACGTGGTTGTCAAATGAGAGACTGCTATCAACTTGGGTCCCCAGGTCCCTAATTACTTCTTCTGTACTTAATGGATTACCACCTATGTGGTAATTTGTGGGCACTTTGTTTTGCCAAAGGGGATGACTATACACTTTTGGTGTTTAGCTTGAGGCCATGGCTCTGGCACCAGTTGTCTGTTTCTATGAGGCCCTTTTGGAGGATGCTTGTGTCGGCTGGAGAGTCGATTATGGCGCCCAGTTTGCAGTCATCTGCGAACTTGGTCAGCCACAGTCCTTCCGTGTTGGCCTGTACCTCCGAGAAATATATACCGAACAAGAGAGGTCCCAGGACTGAGCCTTGTGGGACGCCACTTGTAACTGGTTTGGAGTCTGACATGGCTCCAGCAATTCTAACCATGTGGGTTCTGTCCTTGAGCCAGTTTGCAACCCATCTAGTGACATAGGGGTTTATATTTAAGCTGGTGAGCTTATCTATAATGCCCGAATGGGGTATTGTATCGAAGGCTTTTGCGAGGTCCAGGTAGGCTGTGTGGACCACCTTCCCCTCGTCAATGGCCTTGGTGACTGTTTCAAAGAAATCAACCAGGTTTAAGAGGCAGGATCTGCCCTTAACAAAGCCGAACTGGGTAGGATCCAGTGTCTGTAGGTCCCCAATATCTTTATTTATGAGGTCCATGAGGATCCTTTCCATAGCTTTGCAGACCAAGCTAGTCAGGCTTATGGGGCGATAGTTTCCAGGATCCGTTGAGGCACCACCTTTGTGGAGAGGGACCATAGTTGCTGTACGCCACTCTTTGGATACATATCCTGTAGTAAGGCTGAGATTGAACAGTAGTTTTATGTTTGGGTTTAGCTCTTCTTGGAGTTCATGTAGGACGCAGCCCGGGACACCGTCTGGTCCCATTGATGCTGTGTTTTTTGCTTTGGAGAGGGCGGCTCTTACCTGAGCATCTGAGATGTCAGGGGGGCAGCACTCTGCTGGGATAGATATTTGCCCTTTTGGTGGGGAGAAGTTTGTGCTGAACCTGTCAGCTAGGATGTTGGCAATGTCTGTGGATTCGGTGTATTTTTTGTCATTTTGGACTAATTCTGAGCATATCTGGGAATTACCACCCAGGTTCCTAACATAAAGCCTTGTGATTATCCTTAGTGTCCTGTGCAATTTTTCTCTCGAAGCTGGCCTTAGACGATTTTATGAGTGCCCGTAGTTTTTTGCTAATACTGATCAGAGATGCCTTCCCTTTTTGGAATTTTGCTCTATCATTTAGTAGCTTCCTCCTTCTATTGTATAGTTTGTTTATGGCTGGGGTCCACCAGACAGGACGTCTGCCTTTGAAGGATTGGGTCTTGGTTTTATTTGGGATCGCATGATCCATGCATTCCTGAAGGTGTTCATAGAATGCATTTATAAAGGATTCTGCGGTCTGGGCCGTATTTTCCACAGGCCCGGGGGCTTTGAGGGATTCCACCTCGGTTTTGAGGAGTATGAAATTTGCTTTAGAGAAGTTTTTCACTGTGGTTTTCTGGGCAGGGGGTGGTGTCGGGATGTGAATATCCAGTGAGATTAGTTTATGGTCTGATCTTACCAGTGAGGGATACACGTCTGGTCTGGAGCATAGAGTCCCCATGTTAGTGATGATCAGGTCCAGTATGTTTTCCCCTCTTGTGGGAGTGGTAACAAGTTGTTCCATAGCATTTGAGTTTATAAATTCTAGGAACCTTTGGGCTAGGGTGTTGCCTCTATAAATTTTCCTGCAGCCTTGTAAAAGTTAGACTTGTGCTGTGGCACCTGTATAATGTCTTGAGTTCTCTAGTCTGTATTTAGACAGGTAGGGGCTCTGTTCTCACTGCAGTAAAACAGGAGGTGTGCGTGTGTGTGTGTGTGTGTGTGTGTGTGTGTGTGTGTGTGTGTGTGTGTGTGTGTGTGTGTGTGTGTGTGTATGTATGTGTGTGTGTGTGTGTATGTGTGTTTGGGCACATGCATGACATTATAGAGAGCATTTTAGAACAGCATGTGGGACTGTGCTCTTACCATCTTCCTCTCGCCAAGCTCTGCTGATTTGCAGGTGTGCAGTATACCTATTAGGCAGGGTCAGAGATGGCCTGTAGTCAAGGCACAAGTCACCTCATCCTGTACATAACAGATTTCTGGAACAGGGCTTTCAGTCTATCTGCATACATCATAGCATGGTTTGTAGGACTTGTATTTTCTTGATGTGAAAATACCCCATGGTCTGTCCAGCTCATGCAAACGTCTGGTGAGGTACATGCAAACTGAAGCATTCTACTGTATTAGTGTTCTGATGAGGTTCAAGAACAGTGCTGTTATATCATTCTCAGATCTGGATATGATGGCCTGACTTATGAGGTGCACAAAGTCGCCTTTCCATACCACTGTGGACACTTGTTGGTCAAAATTCTGATTGCTATCTATATGTGTTCCCAGATCTTGCAACACTGGTTTTAGCATGGGTGGGGTTGTCAATGGTGTACTTACCAGGAAATTTCACTTTGCATAAGGCCCAAATCCTGACACATTCTGTATTTATAAATAGACTGTGTGGCTTTGGCACAAATCATTTGTCTGCGTTAGCCCTTCCCGTATTATGTTAACATCATTGGTGGACTCAATGACTGCAAACAATATGCAGGAATCAGCAAACGTGGTAAGGCACATGTCATATTCTGTAGCCTGGACTGTTAAATAATAGATTCCAAATTGTACTGGACCCAGCACAGATCCTTGGGGTACATCAATGGTGACTGCTCTTGTGGTAGAGCTTGACTCACCAGCTTTCATAATATGTGGTCTGTCGGTGAGGCAATTGGTTAACCATCTAGTCATGTAACTGTTAATCCCCATCTGGTGGAGTTTGTCAATGATAACTGAGTGGGGGATTGTGTCCAAACCCTAGGACAGATCAAGTTAGGCAGTATGCACCGTCTTACCTTCATGCAGGCCTATCACACAGAATTAATGGGTTGGGACATCACAGATCGCCTATAGCTTGAGTCAGACTATATGGTTGCCTGACATGGTTTCGCTACACACTCTAAACACACCCTCCAAATAGACTATGTTCCCATTGAAGGGTGTACATCACCATGCATCCATCTGAATGGGGTGGGGAAAGCACCTGATGCATGCATGTATAGACACATCCTGACTCTCCTGATCTGTGAGATAAACCAGCATGTCATCGAGTCTTTTGTAAACGTACACTAGTAATATTCCAGCTGTGTGCAACAGACACGTGTGAGTTGTTAATGCAACATCTATGTCTGTCACATTTGTCAGATGTCCTCAAAAGGTCATGTACTGCATGCAGGATGACAACACTGTCATCCTGTGGAAATTGATCAAGCCAAGGAATTTGACAGGAATTCATATTGAGATATTCACTCCACACTGTCAGATGTGGCCATAAACAACTATATCATCAAGTGGGTAGAACAATGGATCACATAGGTAACACCTAAATATGTTGGAATGTGTGACGTGACCTGTACCTCATGTCCAATGATCAATTCTATCCATCAGGGCTGTCTGTTAGGCCCTTTCCTGACCATGATTTAAATCACAGACGTCAGGAATGACATACAAATCCTGTGTACAAACAGCTGTTTGGAGGAATACACATTGCAGGCAATCATTGACTACAACTGTGTTATTAGTATACACAGACAGTATCACACACACCACAGATTGCTGCCACGGTGATGACAATACATGATATGCAAAAACATATTAGGATTTGTTTTGTTATGCAAATGAATGCACAAACCAAGGATCATGTAAAACTTGTGTCCTATAAGCAGACTAGTTGGTACATGACCTATGGCCTGTGTCCTGGGTTATATGGCATGTAGACTTTCCACCAGCATGTGTCCACAGTGGTGAGTGCTCCCTTGTATGTAACACAACTAATGAGTATGTGCAGACTTCCACATGAAAGGCCATAATATCTTCATAGTTTATAGCCTTCACCACACCAATACCAGAGTACAATGCACCCTTCCTCGTGTCCCTCCCTACACATCTTCCAATGTCGCACCTTTGCCAAAGCTGTTACACATGTATTTGTGCACACCTAGGGATTTGTTTTTTTGCATAAACATTACTATCCAATGGTACAGAACATCCATCAAGGTATAATGCCACATGCATGTGTGTTATCTGTTTCGGTAATGCACTCAGTACATATATAGCTGTTTAATGACATTGACGGCATGGTTTACATTTGTGACAATGCAGATTGTGCCATACATATATCTGCCATGCACATCAGTCAGCTAGCTTGTAATGATCATAATGTCAAGTGTCTCTCCTCACACCTCCAGCATATGTTAGTGTCAGGAGAATGTGCTTGATTACACTCAGAGTGCTGACATCATAATAATTGTACAAGAGTGTTGGTGCAGAACCATCTATGCTCACAATCACATATGTTGTATCAGAGACATGGGTATTACTGGTGGTATTATTGTGATATTGTCCATGATTGTGCATGCTGGTTTTACTACTGGTCATGAGCCTGTAACTGTGTCCCACTTGCTGGAAACCTCCGCTGACAATACAGGCATATTCAGGCAAATCACACAGCTTCACAATATGCTCCCAACCATAACTGTATACAACATCCATGACATATGTCCTCTCCATTGCTAATGCCTGGATGCTTGTATCACACATACATCCTCTCCACTGATTTCACCTTGTGTGACAGTCATGTAATATTCTTTTGTCACTGTGCAATCTGTACTGTGCCACATGGAGATGTGATTAGTGTTCCTGCTACAACTGTCTTCCTTTTTCTGCTGTACATTACAATCTTTCATCTGTCCTCCTTCCCAGTGTTCATCCCTAAACTTCATCTGTGCGTCCCTATTCATTAAACACAGTGCTTATGTCTGTTTACTATAAACAGCAGTCTTTGTGCCGTTACTTATTAGTTACACAACTTGTACAGACTGCCTGCAATGGGATTCCACAACACTATGCACTATATACAATGTCCTGTACTGTGCTTGGAACATATGAAATATCTAGATTTTATTATTATCAGCCCCCCCTTTTTTCCCATTTTTCTACATGGGGTCAGAGTATCGTGTTAACTGTTGCCAGCTCTCTCGATTCAGTGCCACACTCCTACCTTCTTTAACACTCATGCCTGACTGTCGCAGATCTTGTTTCACACAATCCATCCACCTCTTTGCTAGATGCCCTCACTTCCTCTTACCTTCTTCCTGTTGGTCCCAAATCTTCCTCATCAGATTTTCTTCTGCTTTACTACACATGTGCCCAAACCACGGTAATCTGCTCTCTTTGATATATATAGACACATACATATATATATATATATATATATATATACATATATATATACATACACATATATATATATATATATATATATATATATATATAAATATGTAGATATGATATGAACACACACACACACACACACACACACACACACACACACACACACACACACACACACACAGATTTATGATAAAGCCTAGTAATCAATGAGCTTTTCACGCAATTCCACTAACCTAGTCTGCTCTCATGTAAACAAGTTTGCCATCGGTGTCACTTTATATGGTTTCTTGGCTGCCAACACTGTTGCCAGCCATGAAACACTTGCTTGTTTATGTTTGAACATGGTGTGCAGCATGATTATGCATTAAGCTCTACTGCTCACTGCACAAACATGTAAACTCTGTGTAAGCTTCATGCGAAGTCTACACAGAGTTTAATGAACCCCAGGGAGTATTGCAATTTTATCCCAAGGTTGGTTTGACATGCTGGAGATTGGATTTGTCCCAGGAGTCATAGTTATGAAATGAGCCAAATGGCATGTCTCCTAATCTTTTTAAATGCTTGAATTGATGGCCAGAATATAGTGCATTAGCTTTCTCTTTAGTATACATGGTCTTTAATAATTTAACTCCTTACAGATTAGCAACATGCATTAGCAGGGTATATCTATATTCCCATAGAAGGCATAATTAGTAGGAGCCAACCTGTACTTCCAGTTCATTAATCCTAACATCCAGGCAGATATACGCTTACCACATATCCATTCTTACCACGGTTATTATAGTATGAAGTGTTTAGGTAGTTGCTTGGACTACTGGTTGTTTATATGAATTTAGTATTTACTCCTTCATGTAATTCTTGTAATATGGTATGAAGATGTTTTGACATAAAAAGCTTCTTTTAGATCAACAGGTTACAGTGATATTTCAAATTCATTTGGTTGTGCTGCCATATCAGTCTATGAACTAATGTGTCTAATACAGCAGTATTTTCTGGTTACAAAGAACAGAAGACAGCACTGAACAGTTGGCCCACACAGAAAAAAAGGGATTATCCTACATGTGGTTAACAAGTAAATTAATGACAAATGTTTCTCCAATTCCCATTCCCCCAAAGTTGCTTTTTTTTCCACAGTATTTTCTATTGTGTGATTTGACAAGGAGTTCAGAGTTCCTACAGCTTCTGTTTTCACCCTGTCAAGATGTCTCTCTTTTCTCCATGGTTGCATGACTGCGCAGTTAGTGTATTTAAATTAGGGGATGCGGAGGGCAAAGTTTCCCATACTGCCCCCATGGAAAAAGAAATAAGTACTCTTCACTACTCTGCTGTATTAAAAGCCCCGTCCCTCTACTCAGTGTGATGCAAAACCTTGAGTGGTGATCTCTGCTTAGCCTTTTATGTTATGGATGACCCAACTTTCTCAAATCCCTAAACCTAAACAGAACCAGTAGTATGGCAAACACATGTCCTATGGCATTAGCACCACCAAATTGCATGTCAGGTAACTAACTCAATGTATACCAAGTATCCGGATTAGACTGTCCTTACCTGTCAAGTACCCCTGGCAACCTTTAAAACCAGTCAGGATGACTGGAGGGGTGATCATAAATTTCCAAAGTGGAAAAAGGCTACTTAATATCAATGTTAATTGGTCCCAGCCCCCCCTACCAGTATTGGGTGATGCAGCAGTTTCTTTATGATCTTCTTTGGCAATAAATTTAGTAAAACCTAAACCTTTGGTCCCATTAGCTGTATTTGCTTACAGGCAATTGTTCAGTTTTCTCAGTTATTGTTATCAGTGAATTGGTTTTCAGTAGGTTTTGAGATGATTTTGCATAGTAGACCTATTTGAGATACCATGGAATGGACACCAGCCTTCATCAGGTAAGACTGCTTACGAAAACCTCTTGGGATCTGGTGAATCATAAGTCAGTCTACGACTTATGAATTCCTGCACAGATTACATCATCCTTGAAGAACTCCTTATACAACTACACTCCCTGCAGACTCTGGCTTCAGCAGCCACTAACAGTATGGGAAACATGCTGTGCTCATTCATTTTCTGATATCCACTTCATCTTACTCAGTATTATGGGATAGCACAGCCTATCCTGACAACCAACAGGTATAAGGAAATGAACAAATCCTCGTAGGTGGAGAATAAAACCTTGATGAGATGTCAGTCTATTACAGTATTCATACTACACACACACACACACACACACACACACACACACATGGGCAGATTGGAAGACCACAACTTCAAGATTATGGGGTGTTGGAAGAAACTACAGCATACAGCAAAACCCTGATGGTCACAAGAAGGACATGCAAATGCTGTAAAGAAGCCCCCCTCCTCCAAAAGTTGGAAACCTCACCAGTCATCCAAGCACTGAATGGAAGCAAAACTAATGAGTGATGTACCTTTGTGTCACCCATCAAGCACTGAGTGGAAGTAACAGTAACGAGTAATTTACCTTTGTGTCTCCCATCAAGTACTGAGTGGTAGTAACAGTAACGAGTGGTGTACCTTTGTGTCACCCATCAAGCATTGAGTGGAAGTAACAGTAATGAGTAATGTACCTTTGTGTCTCCCATCAAGCACTGAGTGGAAGTAACAGTAACGAGTAATGTACCTTTGTGTCACCCATCAAGTACTGAGTGGAAGTAACAGTAATGAGTAATGTACCTTTGTGTCTCCCATCAAGTACTGAGTGGATGTAACAGTAACGAGTAATGTACCTTTGTGTCACCCATCAAGCACTGAGTGGTAGTAACAGTAACGAGTAATGTACCTTTGTGTCTCCCGTCAAGTACTGGCAGGATGTAACAGTAACGAATAATGTAACTTTGTGTCACCCATCAAGCAGTGAGTGGAAGTAACAGTAACGAGTAATGTACCTTTGTGTCTCCCATCAAGTACTGAGTAGAAGTAACAGTAACGAGTAATGTACCTTTGTGTCTCCCATCAAGTACTGAGTGGAAGGTACAGTAACGAGTAATGTACCTTTGGGTCACCCATCAAGCAACACACACTTCTTATGGCCTTACTATTATTAAATGAGTAACAATACCAAAAATAATCAATAAATGATTTGTTAAATATTCTATGAACTGTCTGGTGACATAAATGGATAAGGTGTAACAATATTAAATAAACTTTAAGTTGGTGTCTATCTGGCCAATTGTAAAATTTCCTGACTAATTCAGGCAAAATTGGTTCACCTTTTCTTTGTCACTAGCCACAAACAGACCTACAAAGTACAACACACAGTCCTGGACCTTTGCTACTGACTATCTGCATTCAGGACACTCAGAAATGATCACAATCCCTTTACTTACATGTATGTCCAGGAGTTCCTTCTCATTTGTCTTCTGCTGATCTTTAAGATGCTCGAATTTTAATTCCAGGGATGATAAGGCTGTTTTTAGCTTGTCCTGTGGATATTAAATAAATACATGAATTAATAAATGCGTACATAAATTAAATGAATTAAGTAACTAAAACTATACTATTGCAGCAACCTTTTCTCCCACCTCTCTGCTTCTGCTTCTAATAAAGTCTATTAACAATCAGTAGCTCTTACAACTTCCACAGCTGTAGTCTTTGGAAACTGGCTCTTCCCTGGGCTTATCTCCTGTTTATGTATTTGTTAGTTTTGGTTTTACAAACTTGTCTATATTTTCTGCATTCTGCTGACTATTGTATGAACCTTCGTACTATATTATGTTTACAATTTAATGACCATTTTCTAGCATGTTGTTACAACATACATCTCATACATGTTGTGATTATTGTAATTTTAGTTAGAACTCTGTCATGTGATTACGTTTGTTACAACACACATCTCATACATGTTGTGATTATTGTAATTTTAGTTATAACTCTGTCATGTGATTACGTTTGTTACTTGTACTTTTTGGAGCTTTTCTCCTCGGGCCTTCACTGAAAAAGGGCTGCTGCCCAGACTAACTCGGTCAACAAATGTGAAATAAAAAATAAATAAAATAAACAAAAAAGGCTGGCTGTTAAAATGAGCCAAGCAGACTACTAAATCAACTAACTTTTCTTGGAAAGAAATGCAAAAATGGACAAACATACAGAGATTTTCAGAACCACTAGTGACAGACATGCCAGAGCTGTCAGCACCAAAAGTTCAAACTGTACCTCCTTGATTATGCACATTTTACAATAATAAATATTCTCAGTTATAAAAATGGATTTATATACTTTCTGTCTGAATATAGTTTGTTATTCTATCAGACAGGAAGGATGGAAAACTCATGATGGGATGGAAACAACCAGTCCTCAAGTTACATAATGCTATTATTCAATGCTCAGTGTACAGGGTCTGCCGGCATGTAAACCTGGGGGAACACCACATTACCACATCTAATTGGTTCTAAAAGCTGACTAAACTCTCTGCCTCCCTAATACGTAAAGGTAATAAGTTCCAGAACCTCCCAAGCATATAATGGACAGTTTTCCTTTTTAGGCTGGGGTTACAGACTGATAATGTAACCAGTGCCTAGTTGGTCCTCATGCAGAAGTGCTGTGAAAAATCATCCCTCATTAAGGGATACCCAATTAAATTTTTGTAGCATTTATAAGCTAGGATCATCTCCCCTCTAAATCAGCTGGTAGCCTATGGAGAATAGAGACAGTTCAACAACTCTCTCAGAGTACGTGTTCCTTAATCTCACCCTACATCCTACACCCTACATTTTTGTAGCATTTATAAACGAGGATCATCTCCCCTTTAAATCAGCTGGTAGCCTATGGAGAATAGAGACAGTTCAACAAATCTCTCAGAGTACGTGTTCCTTAATCTCACCCTACATCCTACACCCTACATTTTTGTAGCATTTATAAACGAGGATCATCTCCCCTTTAAATCAGCTGGTAGCCTATGGAGAACAGAGACAGTTCAACAACTCTCTCAGAGTACGTGTTCCTTACTCTCACCCTACATCCTACACCCTACATTTTTGTAGCATTTATAAACTAGGATCATCTCCCCTTTAAATCAGCTGGTAGCCTATGGAGAATAGAGACAGTTCAACAACTCTCTCAGAGTACGTGTTCCTTACTCTCACCCTACATCCTACACCCTACATTTTTGTAGCATTTATAAACGAGGATCATCTCCCCTTTAAATCAGCCTGCAGCCTATGGAGAATAGAGACAGTTCAACAACTCTCTCAGAGTACGTGTTCCTTAATCTCACCCTACATCCTACACCCTACATTTTTGTAGCATTTATAAACTAGGATCATCTCCCCTTTAAATCAGCTGGTAGCCTATGGAGAATAGAGACAGCTCAACAACTCTCTCAGAGTACGTGTTCCTTACTCTCACCCTACATCCTACACCCTACATTTTTGTAGCATTTATAAACGAGGATCATCTACCCTTTAAATCAGCCTGCAGCCTATGGAGAATAGAGACAGTTCAACAAATCTCTCAGAGTACGTGTTCCTTACTCTCACCCTACATCCTACACCCTACATTTTTGTAGCATTTATAAACGAGGATCATCTCCCCTTTAAATTTATTTTTATTTATTTATTTATTTATTTGTTTACATTTGTTGACCGGGCTAGTCTAGCTGGATACATATCCCTTTTCAGTAGAGGCCCGAGGAGAAAAGCTCCAACATAAGTAAATTAATACATTCAAAATATTATAAAAAAGATTAGTTTTACATTACAAAATAAGACATGAAAAAAAAATAAATTGTGAATAATGTAACGTTTCATTTGAGTAGAAGTAAAAAAAAAATTAAACAAGTCTTAATGCTTTAGTAGGGTTCATGTGAAGTCAATCAAAACTAAAACAATTTAACATTAGGAAACATGTTATAGTGTTGTTCATAAGATATGGGAGGGTAATTGATTAAGGAAGCAGGAAAGTAAGAACCAGGGGAGAGATGAAAAGTAGATTCAATCAGGCTTTGAGCAGGGGCAAAGCCAATGTATTTTAAGGTGGTCTCTAAGATGTTTTTTAAAGATTACAGAGGATGAGAGTGAGGTGAGTGTATTTGGAAGTTTGTTCCAGATTCTACCCACAACATTGGAGAAGAGGGAATCGCCTGCTTTGTTATTAGAGGTTGCAGGCAATAAGAAGTTTATTAGCTGAGCGAGTGTAGAAAGATTTTATAAGGGGAGATCAGATTAGTAAGGATGGGAGTATTAGAGGATGGTGCAGGATTTTTGTGCAATCACAAGTTGATTGTATTGTAGTTGGTTTTGTAGTTCTAACCATCTGAGTTGTTTAAGGTTAAGGCAGTGATGAGTTCTATATGGAGAGCCATTAGCAAATCTGGTTATGTTATTGTAGCTAGTTTCAAGTTTGGTGAGATTATGCTTAGATAGATTGGTGTAAATGGCAGAAGCATAGAAAAGGGTGGAAGTAAGGTGAGTCTGGGCTATGGATTTCTTAGCTAGAGGTGTAAGGAAGGGTTTTATTCTATACAGGAGCCTAATTTTTATTAACAGTTTTATAATATTATTAACATGGGCATCAAGGTGAGGTTATGGTCAATAGTTAGTCCAAGTAGTTGGGCAGTAGAATCGGGGAAATGCAGGTTCCATTGTCAGAGGTAATAGTGAAGTGGAACTGAGGAGATTTTATAGTGGGAGTAAAGAGTAGTAGCTTAGTTTCTTAGGGTTAAGAAGAAGGCAGCTAGTGAACCAGTTTTCAACTGTGTTAAATACATTTTGTGTAAGGGTGGAGAGAGGAAGAAGATTTGGCAGTACAGATAAGAGTGGAGTCATCAGCGTATTGTATACAGGTGGATTGTGGAAAACAGTATGGAGATCATTAATAAAGATGGAGAAAAGAAGAGGCCTAGGATAGAACCTTGAGGAACTCCAGTGCTTACTGGGAGGTATGTGGATAGATTATTATCCCAGAGTACTGCTTGTTGTCTGTTTTCCAAATAAGATTTGAACCAAAGGATTGCTTGTGGGTCAAGAGATTGGGCTTTTAGCACATTGATAAGTAGGTTATGATTGACCATATCAAAGGCTTTGGAAAGGTCAATAAATAGGGCAGCTGAGAGACAGTTATTGTTAAGATTCCTATTTATGCAATCAGTAAAAGTTAAAAGGGCAGAAGTAGTGCTATGAAAGGGCCTAAATCCATGTTGGCAGTTAGCAAGCAAGTTGTTTTGGAGAAGGTGCTGGAGTAGCTGATGGTGAATACATTTTTCCATAATTTTGGCTAGTGGGGAGAGTAGAGCAATAGGACGGTAGTTGGAGATCTCAGTAGATTTACCACCTTTGTGCAGAGGGATTATATGTGAGAATTTGCCTATGGAGAACAGAGACAGTTCAACAACTCTCTCAGAGTACGTGTTCCTTAATCTCACCCTACATCCTACACCCTACATTTTTGTAGCATTTATAAGCTAGGATCATCTCCCCTTTAAATCAGCTGGTAGCCTATGGAGAATAGAGACAGTTCAACAACTCTCTCAGAGTACGTGTTCCTTACTCTCACCCTACATCCTACACCCTACATTTTTGTAGCATTTATAAACGAGGATCATATCCCCTTTAAATCAGCCTGCAGCCTATGGAGAATAGAGACAGTTCAACAACTCTCTCAGAGTACGTGTTCCTTAATCTCACCCTACATCCTACACCCTACATTTTTGTAGCATTTATAAACGAGGATCATCTCCCCTTTAAATCAGCTGGTAGCCTATGGAGAATAGAGACAGTTCAACAACTCTCTCAGAGTAGGTGTTCCTTACTCTCACCCTACATCCTACACCCTACATTTTTGTAGCATTTATAAACTAGGATCATCTCCCCTTTAAATCAGCCTGCAGCCTATGGAGAATAGAGACAGTTCAACAAATCTCTCAGAGTATGTGTTCCTTAATCTCACCCTACATCCTACACCCTACATTTTTGTAGCATTTATAAGCTAGGATCATCTCCCCTTTAAATCAGCCTGTAGCCTATGGAGAATAGAGACAGTTCAACAACTCTCTCAGAGTACGTGTTCCTTACTCTCACCCTACATCCTACACCCTACATTTTTGTAGCATTTATAGACGAGGATCATCACACCTTTAAATCAGCCTGCAGCCTATGGAGAATGGAGACAGTTCAACAACTCTCTCAGAGCACGTGTTCCTTACTCTCACCCTACATCCTACACCCTACATTTTTGTAGCATTTATAAACGAGGATCATCTCCCCTTTAAATCAGCCTGCAGCCTATGGAGAATAGAGACAGTTCAACAACTCTCTCAGAGTACGTGTTCCTTACTCTCACCCTACATCCTACACCCTACATTTTTGTAGCATTTATAAACTAGGATCATCTCCCCTTTAAATCAGCCTGCAGCCTATGGAGAATAGAGACAGTTCAACAAATCTCTCAGAGTACGTGTTCCTTACTCTCACCCTACATCCTACACCCTACATTTTTGTAGCATTTATAAACGAGGATCATCTCCCCTTTAAATCAGCCTGCAGCCTATGGAGAATAGAGACAGTTCAACAACTCTCTCAGAGTACGTGTTCCTTACTCTCACCCTACATCCTACACCCTACATTTTTGTAGCATTTATAAACGAGGATCATCTCCCCTTTAAATCAGCTGGTAGCCTATGGAGAATAGAGACAGTTCAACAACTCTCTCAGAGTACGTGTTCCTTACTCTCACCCTACATCCTACACCCTACATTTTTGTAGCATTTATAAACGAGGATCATCTCCTCTAAATCAGCTGGTAGCCTATGGAGAATAGAGACAGTTCAACAACTCTCTCAGAGAACATGTTCCTTACTCTCACCCTACATCCTACACCCTACATTTTTGTAGCATTTATAAACTAGGATCATCTCCCCTTTAAATCAGCTGGTAGCCTATGGAGAATAGAGACAGTTCAACAACTCTCTCAGAGTACGTGTTCCTTACTCTCACCCTACATCCTACACCCTACATTTTTGTAGCATTTATAAACGAGGATCTTCTCCTTTAAATCAGCCTGCAGCCTATGGAGAATAGAGACAGTTCAACAACTCTCTCAGAGTACGTGTTCCTTACTCTCACCCTACATCCTACACCCTACATTTTTGTAGCATTTATAAACTAGGATCATCTCCCCTTTAAATCAGCTGGTAGCCTATGGAGAATAGAGACAGTTCAACAACTCTCTCAGAGTACGTGTTCCTTACTCTCACCCTACATCCTACACCCTACATTTTTGTAGCATTTATAAACTAGGATCATCTCCCCTTTAAATCAGCTGGTAGCCTATGGAGAATAGAGACAGTTCAACAAATCTCTCAGAGTACGTGTTCCTTACTCTCACCCTACATCCTACACCCTACATTTTTGTAGCATTTATAAACGAGGATCATCTACCCTTTAAATCAGCTGGTAGCCTATGGAGAACAGAGACAGTTCAACAACTCTCTCAGAGTACGTGTTCCTTACTCTCACCCTACATCCTACACCCTACATTTTTGTAGCATTTATAAACGAGGATCATCTCCCCTTTAAATCAGCTGGTAGCCTATGGAGAATAGAGACAGTTCAACAAATCTCTCAGAGTACGTGTTCCTTACTCTCACCCTACATCCGCAGTCCTCTAAACTTGTCTTTGGCCATTTAATAATGTAGATGTAAATTCACAAAGATTACATTGTTCTACATACAGGCATAATTAAAACCAGAGTCAAAGTCCCGGACCTACCTAAGTGCATAACATCTCCCTATAACCCCTTGTCAGATTCAAGCAAAAGCCAACAAAGATTAGTCAAGCAGTATCCTTCATAAATCCATGTTGGTCAACATCTGAATCTTGCTTTGCTTCCCTTGGTATTTTCTGTATTAGTATATTTTAAAAGCATTAATCAATTATACTGGAAAGGTTTAGGGATGATAAGGGTAATTACTGCAACATGGCAGACAGTTATGTTTAGGTGTCACAAATGATTCTATACATATAGGAGGTACAAACCCTGCTTGAAGCATTTAAAAAATAACAGTCAAACACTAAATATGATTTGTTACTTTACTTAGGAAAATAACATTTAACCCATCAGGTCCTGTTGACAAGTTACCCTTAAATTGCTGATGTTGCTTTTTGCACATCCCAAAACAACTTCACATTCACTTTTATGGAACATGATCCTATTTTGTTATGTGATAACCATTTTTAGTCTCACCAACCATTTTTAGTCTCACCAAAATTTTTTTTTACTAAATTCCTCATCCAATATGCTGTTAGAAATAGTTATAATGTTAACTCTCACATTCATTTCTGACTGGTTCAATTTCCCATAATACCTTGCCATTTCTACTGGTAAGTCAGATAATATTAACCCTTAAAGTGTGTATAGCTTTTTCCTTATACTTTTCCTAAATCTTACCTTACAAGCTTGATTTTTTTTTTTGTTACTTATTCAAGGAAAATTCTTACACACCTGTCAAAAATACCTCTTTCTTTTATACATTCTGGCTAATCTCATTGTCAACTGTGTCATTAAACACCTACGGCAAGTTAGCATTCAAGCACACCGGAGATGTTCTGTGTATCGTTCTCCTCTGCTGAGAGGCACGGAGTTTCATAAGGCAAATATTACATACACAAGGTGACAAACACTGGCTGATTGTTTTTGTTAGGGGAAACTACAGAGGGCTAGCCCTGCTCCGTTCACCCTATCTCTGCTTGGGCTCACTTCTCTCCCCTACCACCCACACCTCCAATATCATTTCTATATACCTCACCACCCGTTTCCTCCCACCATCATACTTCTTCCCTTCCTGCACCCAGCAACCTCCCACAGCCTACTCTTAACATAACTTAATCCATTACAGCCTATTATTCATTATTCCTCCTGTTTCAATACTTCTTATCCCACTGCTATCTACTAACCTTTCCAGACTCACAACCCAGTCACATTCCTAATATGTAGCTATCTCCTCCCAACTATAATACCTTTTTCCCTCTTCAAAGACGCCCGTCTCAATCATTTCTGTCCTGCTCCTCCCCCCACTACTCCTCCTACTCACTAGCACATCACCTCCCACACACTTAACCCCTATCCATAAAGTCCCCACCAACTCTCTCTCACATATCTTTTCTTATCCAGAGCAACCCATAGCTATCTCTCCATCTATCCTTCCAATGAATAGCCAATTCCTTAAAATAAAAATCCTCCCGCCCACCTTCTTACATCCAAAAACAAGGCAAAGTATCTTACCACTTATCCACTAAAAATGAAATCTTACTATTTCCTAAAGACCCTGCTCTTATCAGGTGACATACATCCAAATCCTTGTCCTATTACTAACTCTACCACCCCACAAAACAGCTCTCCCAATTCTAGCCAATCACCCTCAACAAATAAACAAATTTCTTTCTATCAATACTCAAAGTATCCTTAACAATTTCACGCTTTAATATCTCATCATACCCCAGATGTTCTCTGTAACTAAAACTTGGCTTAAACCCCAAAATCAAGATAAAGACAAAGACATCCCCCCCCCCCGGTTACAGCATACTTTGCCAAGACTGCTTAAAGAAAAAAAGGTGGCGGAGTTGCCATAGTTTACTCTAACAACATCACTCGCTCCCATCTTAAGCAACCATTTCCCTCCTTTACAGCTACTGAAGTACTGGCAGCAAACCTTAAACTTAACAACTATACTACCATTACAGTTGTAGCAACTTAACAACTATACTACCATTACAGTTGTAGCAACTTAACAACTATACTACCATTATAGTTGTAGCAACTTAACAACTATACTACCATTACAGTTGTTGCAACCCAACAACTATACTACCATTACAGTTGTTGCAACCTAACAACTATACTACCATTACAGTTGTTGCAACTTAACAACTATACTGCCATTACAGTTGTAGCAACTTAACAACTATACTGCCATTACAGTTGTAGCAACTTAACAACTATGCTACCATTATAGTTGTAGCAACTTAACAACTATACTACCATTACAGTTGTTGCAACCTAACAACTATACTACCATTACAGTTGTTGCAACCTAACAACTATACTACCATTACAGTTATTGCAACTTAACAACTATACTACCATTACAGTTGTTGCCATATATATTCTACCAGGGGACAACATTCCCCTACTGAGAAATGTTCTCTCATATCTCTCCCAAAACATCACTAATGAACCATCCTTCTTGGGAAAGTAAATATTAACTGACTAACCCTCAGCAACCCTAACTCTCTGCATCATATAATCTCTATGGATTTACACAACTAATCTCACAACCTACCCATACTAATAACTCTCGTTCTCCAAGCTCCCTAATAGACTGGATACTTTTTACAATCCCAGCAAATACCACAATCCAGAAACACTACAAGATTCCCTGAGTGATCACTCACCAATAAAAGTGCTTAGATATACCCCTCACTTCCCTAAACCACACCGGCATATCACTGCCACAAACTTTCCAACTTTAACCCCAGTACATTTAGAACCCTTCTCTACAGTTAACTGGAACTTCCTAACACAGCTCCCATTAGACAATGCAGTTAAAGCCTTCAACTCAACTTTCCTTAGCATTTTAAATTCACTAGCCCCACACAGAAAAGTTCAGATAAAAGCTAACATTTCATCTTCATCCTGGTTATCTAAAACCACCCACTCCCTTATGAAAACCAGAGATAGGGCTTGGAAAACATGGGCACAATCCAAACTTCCAACTGACTTGCAAAGGTACAAAGAACTTAGAAATCAAACAAAAAACTCATCACAAAGACAAAAAGGATTTCTACTATAATCTACTAAAATCTGATCCAAAAAAAATTCTGGAATGCTATAAACCAGATACTACGTCCTGGCAACCCAACTTCACCTAATCCATTTCAGACAGGTCACATGAAGAGACTGCCAATAACTTTAACACCCACTTTATTGAATCAATTTGTACACTATTTCACCCCAACCCCTCAAACACTTCTAATTTCTCTGAACCTTCTTCTACTACTAACCCATTAAACTCCTTCTCTCTTAAAACCATTCCCACTAGCTATATCAAATCTCTACTCTCTAAGCTCTGTATCTGCTGACAGTATCCCTTCATATTTTCTCCAGATTGCAGCTCACTCCCTTGCTATGCCTGTACCTATCCTAATAAATTGCTTCATCTCTGAAACTAAATTTCCATCAATCTGGAAACAGTCCTACACTCCCCCTATTCATAAAGGAGGTAACTCTACAGAAATCTCTAATTTCAGACCTATCGCTATCCTCTCCCCTCTTTCTAAAGTCCTCAAGAAATGTATACACAAACAAGTTATGCATTATCTCATACAGGACAAACTGCTCACTCCTACACAGCATGGTTTCAGTCCCAAGCATAGCATAGCACCACCACAGCTCTACTATCCTTTCTTAACACTTATTACTCTAGTCAAAGACAATCATAAACTCATATCCTGCTTATTCATTGACCTCTCAAAAGGCTTTTGACACAGTCTTTCACTCTCTGCTACTAGCCAAACTAGCAGAACGTAACTTCTCCACTGAAACAGTAGCATGGTTCTCTAGCTATCTCACTGACAAGCAGCAATCAGTGAGATTGGACTCTGCACTATCTACCCCCCTTCCATTAATAATGGGTGTCCCCCAAGGATCCATACTTGGACCACTCGTGTTTAATATCTTCGCCAAGTCAGTTTACTCCTCTTGCCCTCGGTCCTAAAAAAAACAAAATTGCTACTCTTTCTTCCTAAATCTGTAAACCACATCAAATTTTCCTTCACCATAATGTCGCTAAACAGCACTCCTATAGAAGTCGAATCTAGCACAAAAATACTTGGCATTACCATTGATGATCAACTAAAATTTGACCTACACATTAACAATTGCATTAGAAAAAACATCAGAAGCTAGGACTACTGTATAGAAATAACAAATTCCTGACCTCTGAAGCTAGGATTACTCTTACACACACCAACCTTTTACCTTGCTTAACTTACTGTTCCCAAATATTCACTAATCTGAACTCCTCCCTACTTACCAATCAATAATCAAAGATAGCTAGATTCGCAGCTCAACAAACATATAAATCTCACCATCTCTTCCTAAAATACCTGAATTGGCTTGAACTACCTCACCTGTTTCTCCACTCTCAGCTCCAAATCATACACTCCATTCTCTATCAGCCCCCTTTCTGCCCAGCTCTATCATCCCTTACCTCCCATTATTCCCCTACAAGACATCTCCGAAGTTCAACCCAAGACCTATTAAAATGTTTACAGACCCAACTCTAACACTGGGCACAGCTTATATAGCTACCACCCCTCTATTACATGGAACAAAATCCCACTAGAAATAAGGACCCTTACCCACCCCAAACAATTTAAGTCAGCCACTAAAGACTACTTTAAAAAACACTGGACTTGCCGCTGTTCGCACCCTGCCTAACCATAAACAACCTACAAAGTACTGTTTATGAAACACATAATACATGGCATAATCCGGTTACATCCTATACTTTCTGTGCAACTTCCTTAGTTTCTGTAATACACCACTAATTGCTCTTTAGATTAGCAAACTATTTTACAATCAACAGCTTTACTTCTTAAGCTTTTATCGTCATCATCCTTTTTGTTTTTAGTCTTATATAATTAAATTCCTGTATGATATCTGTAATGTACAGAAATATCTCATTTGTTACTTAAATGTTTTGTATTTTAATGTTTGTATAATTTGGAGCTTTTCTCCCCGGGCCTCCGCTGAAAAAGGGCTTGTGCTAAGTCGGACACTCCTGGTCAAAAAATGTAAAATAAAATAAACAGCATACATATGGAGGATTTTCACTTTTTCCATTACTGGGTAATAGCAATCTAACCTAATGAAAATAAAACTCCTAATAGCTTGCTTTGATTTTTAGGAATATATATGAAGGCAGCTGCAAAATATATAACACCAACTGCAATGAGGTGTAAGTCAAAAATTAACATAAGATTGGTTTCAATCCCTTCAAGTAAAATAAGACAATTCACTTAATTTACTGACTATGGAAGTCAGTCACTGTATGCATTTTATTTCCATTTCATTTATTTAGTGCTCTTTCTTTAACCAGGATAACCACTACTACACTTAAAAACTATTTACAGAGAAGCTGTGAAGAAACGTACCACAAAGAAAATCATGTGAACTTCATAATCAGAAAAAAAAATTATGCCATTATAAAATGTAAAGTATGACACTGTACATAAAAAACAAAGAATAAAACTACTGTTTTAGCCCATTATTTACATAAAATATTTAGTAGTTTATGCCATTATAAAATGTAAAGTATGACACTGTACATAAAAAACAAAGAATAAAACTACTGTTTTAGCCCATTATTTACATTAAATATTTAGTAGTCAAAGTTATTAAGAAATTAATGACCGATTCTTGTTAAAGGAGTAGGAGGCTGGTGATAGAAAAGGATGGGAAAATGTTTTGAAATACAAAGCACACATTAACAGTGCCTCAAAATGCTGTAAAATATAACCTAGTTATCATCCAATTGTAAAACGTTTGCTCTAAGGAGGATTTTATGTATGAATTTCCCTATTAGAACTAAATGAACATTGCAGTAGTGGACCGAACTATATTCACTGTACAACTGCACTGGAAGCCAACTGGCTGCTTTAAAAGCTGTAACTCACCTCAAGGTGCCACATAAACAGCAGCAACAAGCAAACTGCACCTCTAATCAACCATCAGCTTTACATGCTATTAGATAAGTCATACCGTATAGCAGCTAATACTCTTCATGTTTTACAAATTTTGGTTATAGCTCCAAGCATAATAATTTGTGATATGATCTCACAGTGAATTCAATAAATATAATTTCCAAGCCCTGCTCTCAAGGTGAACTTCTTTAATGCATTTTTGAACACAATAACTTGGTTACGATCAGAGACCTGATCACAGTCCTCTGTCATTTATAAAATATTCAGAGTTGTACTTAAAACTGCTTTGGATGACAAGATGAGAGTGAGTTTGTACTCACTTTTTTAGAATAAAGGTAGAAATGGTAGAAAAGTATAGAGACAGCAGAGTTTAGCATCATTGGGTGAGGTTAGCAAGGAGAAGGAATGATGAAGTGTATCACACACTCGCAGGGACAAAGGGAGACAGAAACACGTGTTTGAAAGTGGTACTAACACTAGTTTTCTACTGTGCTACAAGTCTGTGTGTCAGACAGTGATTCAGGAGTGAGAAGACAAAGATAATACAAGGATAGACTGCATGTGATAACCCATCGGCTAATGATTTGAAATGGATTACTCAAAGTAAAATGTGATGGTGCTGCTCGTGTTGAGATTTAGGAGGTTAGAAGGATATAAAACTAAGCAACAGTATTAGTTTGATATTTATGCGTTTGTAGTACAGAAAGGTAAAGTTAGGTACTAGGCCTGTATTTATCAGCTCTGGAGAAGGTTCGAGTTTGGAAGCAGTTAGGTGACTGTACAAGAAAAAACTGAATTGTAAACTGCACAAGAAAAAACTGAATTGTAAAGCAAATTGGTCTCATGTTATATTTGACTGTTCCTCTTTACATGATTGTTGGAAACCCATACAAATGTTTGGTCAGGCTTTATGCTCAGATAACGTTTGTATTAATAGAGATTTGATTTTGTATAAGGTTCCTACTTGACCAAATGTTGACAATGCTCAACATTCTCTTTTGTGGTGTTATTTAACTATTGCTAGAAAAATTATAACAAGAAAATGGTTACAACTGGCCACACCTACATTTTCAGAGTTTATTGTTCTGTCAGAAGAAATATGTAATAAAGAAACAGATTTCATAAAATTGCATTCTAAATCAAAAATGTTAAATCTTATGTTTTGTCCGTCTGTTTTAGATTTTATTCAAAAACATGAACAAGAGAACCTGGGAAGAGAAGCTCCAAAAAATAAACAAACAAACAAATATGTAAATTTCATTATCATAAGAATCGTTGAGGAAAATATATATATTGTGTATAGTGTTTGTTCTTCTTAATTTCATTTCTTCTTAAAAATTCAATATAACAAATATTTAACGTTTTGTATTAATTTGTCAAATGAATATTATATTTGAAATTTATACTAATTCTTGTGGTTTTATATATATATCCCAATGAAAATAAACTTAATAAAAAAAATTAATACCAAGTTTTAGAGCGCTTAGGTATTTATTTAAAAAATGATTAGTAGTTTGAATTTTTTGTCTGCATGTCCCCCTGTCTGTACACAAGATTTTATGTGCCTCTATTAGTATGGTAACTACACATCATTCCTCGGCTGGGGTGCTTGCAGGAGGGTGTGTGCCCCCTCCCCCTGTCCATTCACAGGATTCTATCTGCATCTTTTAGCAGTGTTACCTCACAGCAAGAGATTCTGTGGTTTGATTCTCAGGTGAGGTGCCTTCTATGTAGAGTCTGTATGGTCTTGCATGTTCACATAGGTTTTCTCTGGGTATTTAAATTTCCCCCATGCCCCACATATGTGGTGGGTAAATCAGTGAATCCAAGAAAAATAGAAAGAGTGGGAGAAGGGGAAGACAGACTGAGGGAGAGGGGGATGGCAGGTTAAGTTAGGGCGCCATGACATTGGTTCACTCTGTCCCCACAAATGCTCAAATGGAGGCAGTGAAGTTAAAAAAAAAAAAAAAAAAGTTAAAAAATAATTTCAGTTACTGGAACCTCTGCAAACCTAAGTTCTGAGGTTCCCTTCCTATGGCTCTGTGCTTAATAGCTGCAATACTTTTCATTTAGATTCAAATCCCTGGAAAATAAAGAAAAAATAAGAAAAACAATTATCTACTGTGTTTCACATAATCAATAATTTCTCCTGTTTTTCAGGCTGAATGGAAAACGGACCTTTGAAATAATACATCTAATATGGTCCTCCTTACAGATACAGTATTCTGAAGGGGTCTGAAGAAGTATTAGGTGAAGATGAGGACCTATAAATCAAATGTATTAAAGGACCATGCACTCTGCATCTAAAAATGACAATTCACAAAAATGCAGCAAAATAAATTCTGAAGCCACTGGTCATCTAGATTAGAAGGTTCTGTTTTTTCTTCCATCAGGGTGCTAAACTCAACTGCAGTACAGCTTCCGATTTTTTTAAACAGCTTGAGACATTTTAATTTATTTTTGTCTAGAAAGCAAATCAAAAAGTTGTACAAGCTACAATGACTATGTACACCAAATATGCAAATAGTTCTAAGGTTATACAAGGTACGTTTATTCAATAGACCATCCAAAAGAAAATGTTAAAAATGAGGCAAAGAAAAAAGTTCCTTAATTTTTCAGGATAATTTTTTTCACATTCTCAAAACAAGGAAAGCAGTAAAAAGACCAACCTTGCGTTTATTCTGCCTTGAAAATCAACTCCCATCATAAGAGCTGAGAATGCTGAAACTCCAGAGCTTCAGCTATTTGACACAAAAAGGGACCTGATGACTTTGAAAATTTGGACACCTTTGTATGCATTATTCAAATACAAACTTTTTGGGGATATTTTTTTCAGTTTCAATTACAGCAGGAATGTTACTTTTTTAGTTCCCTACTTCACACTCTGCATCAACTGCAGACAGGAGAGTTCTAAATGCTTGCCCCTGCTCCTCTGTTGCAGGGCTTTCATATCTACTCATTACATGGATGACTGTGCAGTTCATAGGTGTGTACTAGGCTAATGGCCCTGGAGCCTTTACAAGCCTAGCTCATAGGATTACCCTGGCATCGTGCCACCCAAACTTAGTTCCCAGTGCCTCTGTCACGCAGAGCCACTGGAGTGATCCCTGGGGTGAATTTTCTATTTCCCATCCACTCATCAAGATTTCTCTTGAAGAGGGCCAGTGAGGTGCTCTGTTTGACATGTATGGGAATTCTATTCCATAGTATGGGCAGTCTCTGGGTTATGAACCTATCCCTTCAGCTTGTTCTGTTGATTGTGGTAATGAGGTTGAGGTCTCTGGAGCGTGTGGTGTGGAGGGATTGGGATTTCTTTAGATGTAGCATTTCTAACAGAGCTGGGTCAGACATGGCTTTGTAAGTCAAGCAGAGATTGCCTCTAAGTAGGCGATATGAGACTGAAAAAAAACTCCTTCTCTGTCTGTCCATATAGGACAAGTGTTTAAGGCCTATGATCCTCTTTGTGAGGTACTTTTGTGGCTTCTCCAGTTGTTGCAGGTGTCTAGTGAGGTACATACCAAATGGGGCATTGTACTTGATGATTGGCCTAATGAGGAAAGAGTAGAGGGACAGTGACCTCTTTCTTCCTGGATGCAAAACCCTTAGTAATGAGATGTGCCACATAGAAGGACCTTCTGACCACAGGGGCAATGTGGTGGTCAAAAGAGAGGTTGCTGTCAACCTGTGCTCCCAGATCTCTTATAACACCTTCTGTGTTCAGTGGACTACCATCAATGTGGTAATTCATGGGAAATGGGTTTTTCCCAAAGGGGATGATGACACATTTTTTGGCATTGACCTTAAGGCCATGGTTCTGACACCAGTCATTGGTCTCGGTGAGGCCTTTCTGTAGGATGCCAGCATCACTTGGGGAGTTAAATAATAGCTCTCAACTTGCAATCATCTGTGAACTTTGTCAGCCAGAGTCCCTTCGCGTTGGCCTGGACTTCAGAAAAGTAGATAGATACCAAAAAGGAGAGGACCCAGGACCGAACCCTGTGGGACTCCACTCATGACTGGCCGGCAGTCTGACTTGGAGTCAGCTACTTTCACACTGTGGGTTCTGTGAGCCACTTTGCAACCCACCTAGTGATATAGGGGTTTATGCCTAGCTTAGTAAGTTTTTCTATGATTCCTGAGTGGGGAATGGTATCAAAGGCTTTGGCCAGATCAAGGTAGGCTGTATGAACCACCTTGCCTTCATCCACAGGTCTGGTGACTGACTCAAAGAAGTCAACCAGGTTGAGCAGGCATGATTTACCCTTCACAAAACCAAACTGTGTGGGATCCATCCTTACATCCTTGTTTATTAGGTCCATGATAATGCATTCCAATAGCTTTGCATATCAGACTCATCAGGCAAATGGGGTGATAGTTCCCAGGGTCTGTAGTTGCTCCTCCTTTCTGGAGAGGGATGACTGCAGTAGTGTGCCATTTGGTAGGGACAAAGCCTGAAGTGAGGCTGTGACTGAACAGGGCACACAGGTAAGGTCCCAGTTCACTCTGTAGCTCCTGTAGAACATAGCCAAGGATATTGTCAGGTCCCATAGAAGCTGTATTCTTAGCCTTCGACAGTGTTGTTTTAACCTGCGCAGCAGTAACACTGGGTGACTGGCAATCTACTGGTATTATGATTGGTCCTTTGGTGGGGGAGAGAGAGTGGTAAAGTTGGCACTGAATCTGTCAGCCAGTATACTGGCAATATCTGTTGGCTCGGTATAGGAGGTACCATTGTGCAGTAGCTCAGAGCAAATCTGGGTATTGCTGTGGAGATTCTTTACATAACTATAGAAGGCCTTGTAGTTGTCTTTACTATCTGCTGCAATTCTGTTTTCATAGCTCACTTTACAGGATTTGATGAGGGATCTCAACTTTCTGTTGAGGCTGAAAAGGGAGTTTTTCCAGTCCTGGGACTTCACCTTATTCCACATCAGTTTCCTCCTTCTGTTGTAGAGTTTGTTTATGGCAGGGGACCACCAGATTGGCTTCCTTTTTTTGGAGGAGAGTGTCTTGGTTCTACTGGGTATGGCGAGATCCATGCATTTGTGTACGTGTTCGTACAGTGCATTGGTGTATGATTCGGCAGTCATGCAACTATTTTCCATTTGCATGGGTGCTGTGAAGTTAGCCACTTATGTTTTTAGAAGCCCAAAGTTAGGTTTGGAGAAATTTTTCATGGTGGTTACCTATGCAGGGCGGGTGGGAGGGATGTGGATTTCCAAGGTGATTAGTTTGTGGTCGGATCTAACCAGGGAGGAGTTCACTATTGGTATAGAGCAACGGTCACCCATGTTAGTAATGACCAGGTCAAGGATGTTGCTACTTCTAGTGGGTGTAAGAATGAGCTGGTCCAGGGCATTGGAATTAATGAATTCCAGGAAACGTTGGGCAAATGTACTGGTACACAAGTAGTTTTCCCAGTTAATGGAGGGGTAGTTGAAGTCGCCCTGTATGAGAGTTTTAGTTTGGACCCCAATATTCTCCAGGGTGCTTAGGAATGTGGAGGGCGAGTCTTGGGACATGGTTAGGGATCTATAGCAGGCCATGACCTGATTCGCTGACTTAGCTTCACTTGAAGTATCTCTGATGCATTATGTTGGGCTACCAGTCTAGAGATGTGCGCATCCTTTATGAATATGGAAACACCACTGCCTTTGCAGCTTCAATTCAACTTCTGGGGCCGAAAGGTGTGGAATGAGTTATAGCCTGGTTGTGCTGGGGTGCTTTCTGCTGCCTTGAACCAGGTCTCTGTTATGGTACAAATGCCGATGTTCTACATTTTAAGGAGTGCTTTGACTGAGTGCATTTTGAGATTTAGACTTAGCATTGAGCTGCATGACCCTCAGATTGCATTTGTTTGTAGCTGTTACGGTGGTAATTTGGTCTTTGGAACACTGCCTAAAAAAGGGACTATAGGAGTGGCAAGAGCCTTAGCCAGTATCCGGAAGCCCAGGGGTGACCAATGCAGGCCATCTCTGGCAAAGCATTGAGGTCTGTCAATCATGTCATCCCAAGCAGACAGATACTGGATCCCCTTAGAATGACACCAGAAACTTAAACAATTGTTGAAATCTATCATTTTCTGACTGTACGCTGGTATCATTCTTGATGATGGTAGGAGGCTGCTCAGGGCTAGGGTCATACCCGCCTGGGCTACATAATCCGAGAGCTCCTCCACGTCTCTTTTCATGTGGTCCAGGGAGGTATGTCTCAGGTCATTCACACCCACATGTATAATGACAGAGTCATATTTGTACTTGTTGTTGAGGGACCTGAGTGCATGCATTATGTGGTGGATCCTGGCACCTGACAGGCAGTTGACTGCTACTTTCTCCTTATTCAACTTAGTGAGTGAAACATCAGTGTGTCTCACTATTGAGTCACCTATGACTAGTGTGTTGGTCATGCTGTTTTGCCTTGGGGGCTTTGGTTGAGTGGCACACTGTTTAGGAGAGTTATGTGTCTCGTGATTAATGTTGTGCTGTGGTGCTCGAGTGCGTTTCTGCCTTGGAGGTCTCTGCTGTTTGGGTAGATTTTTATTGAGTGCCTCCATGAAGGTGGGTGTATGGTTTGTGTTTTTATGTGAAGGCAGTGCTGGTATGTGTTCTGGAGGGTTATGCGTTACATGTGGTGTGGTGCAAGTGTTGACCTTCTCCTCTTGACCAGCTATTCTGGTTTGGGCCGGCTGTGTGGCTTCCAGTTTGGATATACAAGTGCATCTCTCACAAGTCTGAGTGTTGGGAGGTAAGAGGAGAGGGCTGTCAGTGTAATGAGGCAGTTGCTACATTGCGTCAGGATGCCCAAGTTCACCAGGTTAATAAGAGAAAGCAAAGGGAACTGACATTTAGACATGCCTGGAGGGGTGAGCATTAATACTAGGTACTGGAGCGGTTTCCTTGCAGAATGTTTAGTGCTGATAGCACTTTTGTGTGCTACAATAATTGCTACAAGAAGTCTGGTAAAGTGCTAGACTAATAAGCTAGTAAATGTGCAGGAGAGGAGACAATTAGGAGATCTAAGGGAAAAATTGAAGAGCAGACTTTTTGGCACTGCTCAGAAGCTTACAAACAGTCCCAGATACAGCAAATCTGTATCTGGACTAGACTAGTTACAGGAAAGGTGGGAAAGTAATGCAAATGCAACTACCCAATGGCCAATAAACTATAATTTCTGGGCCAGAAACCACTCCTCTTGTAGTAGATGGACTACCTAATGCTTACCATTCCCATTGATAAGCTAGAAGGCTTCCCTCCAACACAGAAAGACTTAGGCGGCTCAAAAGCTTGCAACCATTCCTGGATACAGCAAATCTGCATCTGGACTAGACTAGTTACAGGAAAGGTGGGAAACTAGCATAAATGCGGGCTTTTAAACCAGAAAGTTGAAAGAGATGGAAAACTGCCCAAACGGCCAATAGGCTACAATTTCTTGGCCAGAAAACACTCCTCTTATGGTAGATAGGCTACCTAGTGCTTACCACTCCCACTGATAAGCTAGAAGGCTTCTCTCCAACACAAAAAGGCACATTCACACATTCATTCAAGCCAACAACTATAGAATTATCTGATACAGTCAGTTACATTTTGCGATTCACTAGGTGTTACAGGCTGACAAGGAAGTCAGATTTCAGCCCATCTTAACAGGAAGTGTTTAATGTAAGCTCTTCAGAAACAGCTAAAGAATAACATTTTTTTACTCAAAAAAAAAACAGACCTTGTCTTGTAGACAGTCAGTTTGCTTTACTTAATTTATAGCCGGCGTTATGCACCCATGAAACCTGCGGCCACGGGGAGCCCCCAATTACTTCCCCGCAAATGAGGGCCCCCATTCAGCAGCCGTGGGTTGCTCTGACCAGCGCTGCTCTTCTTCGGCTCAGCTCCTTGTGGACGTCCGCATAGTCTGGCTTCCTGGACCCTGCCGTCACCGTGAAAATCAAAACTGTGTTTCCGTTTTTTTTTTTTGATTTGCTGGCAAGCTGCACTCAATCAGGTCCGCTCGATTAAACAAGGGATCTGATTGGTTGCAGCAGCCTGCGAACTGAGTCCTTGTTTTTTTTTTTTTAAAGTAGAAAGTGATGAAGCAAGGACCTGATTGGTCCTTGTAAATCACTTCCTGCACAAACTGCCTTTAAAAAGGCACCTGCAGCTAATAAGGATTCCTTAGCAGCAGCAGAGTGCAGAGATCGAGCGGGGTTTGGACCAGCGTGAGGATGAACTACATCAGGAATGGATCAGCAGTGGATCAAGCCTTTGCAGCGGTTGTGGTCTTTGGATTCTACTCTTTTTAAAAACTGTCCTTCTAAGGGCAACTTCTCAAAAGGTCTGACAAACTGTCCTTTTAAGAGCAACTTCAAAGGGACTGAGTGGTCTGAGGAAGGCAAGCAGAGCAGGTGAGCCTTCGGTCGTGAAGAGGGAGCAGAGTATTGGAAGCAGCCTTCTGTGGAAAGCAAAAAAGGTAAGTTTTTGGGTTTAGTTTTAACTATTTTTGTGGGGGGGTGACTGTTTTTTATGCACATTTCTTGTGCTAAGAGGTTTAGGGGTGAGGGTTGTGGTTGCACTAGTTCTATTTTGGTTTTGTGTAGAGTTTTTGTGCTAAGAGGTTTGGGGGGATTAGGGCTGTAGTTGTACCAGTTTTATTTTGGGGCTGTGGTTGTACTAGTTTTATTTTGGTTTAGTGTAGAGTTTTTGTGCTAAGAGGATGGGAGGGCTGTGGTTGTACTAGTTTTATTTTGGTTTTGTGTAGAGTTTTTGTGCTAAGATGATGGGAGGGTTGTGGCTGTACCAGTTTTATATTGGTTTTGTGTAAAGTTTTTGTGCTAAGAGGGTGGGGGGAGGGTCAGGTTGCGGTTGTACCAGTTTATTTTATGTTCGTGCTCTGGTGGTAAGAAGATGGGGGGTGAGGGGCTGTGGTTTTACCAGTTTTTCACTTGTGTGGTGTTGTGTTATGAGGATTGGGGAGGTGGGGACTGGTTTTATCAGATTTAATTTGCTTTTATGTAGAGTTCTTGTGCTACGAGGATGGGGAGGCGAGGGGCTGTGGTTATTCCAGTTTTACTTTACTTATTTTACATTTGTTTACTGGATAGTCTGACTGGGATAGAACCCATTTTAAGTGAAGGCCCAGGGAGAAATGCTTTTTAGTACACAGGTGCTAGAAATATGTAAAATAAGTTTGGTTTTTCTGTTTATACGAGGGACAATATAAGGGAATGTGAACTGTAATATACATTTATTTTGATTGCCCATTGGTTAGGAGAGTGTGTAAGTTAGTTATTTGGGGTAAGAGGATTTTGTTTTGGCAGTATCTATGCTGTATATGTAAACAGTAGAGAGAATGGGATAGGGGTGACGAAAAGGAGGGGAGATAAATAATGGGACAGAGAAGGATATTATAGTTGGCTAGAGCAGGGATAGGTGGGCAGTCTTGTGAGATGCTGCTGTCTAAGTCAATAGTCTTAGCGTATGGGGCAAGTGGTGAAGATTAGCTTATTTCAGCCTGGGTTGGGACATGATCTGTTGCATGGTAGATGTAACACAAGTGTATCGATGTCAGCATATTGGATTGTGAGTGCTAGGGATGTGGCGGTATTGAGGTCGATAATCCACTAAATTGAAGTGGATCAAGGATGTAGCCTTGTGAGACTCCTAATGTGAGTGGAAGTAGAGGGGGTAGATACTGGAAACATTTTATGGCCGTTTACAACCTGTTGGGTAGCTTTGGAGCCAGTGGAGGGCTAGGGGGATCCGATTAAGGTTGGCGAGAGTTGTTAGTAGTTTGTTGAGAGATTCTGACAAAGGCCTTTAACAAATTGAGAAAGCCAGATACCATCATTTGTAAATTGATGGTGTTGGTATAACAGAGGAGGGCAGTTGCAGCATGAGGCCTGAAGCAGTGTTGGGATTTGGCAAGTAAATTATTGGTTGAGAATGAATGCATTCCTCTAGGAGTTCAGGTAGTGGGGGAAGAATTGCTCTTGGCCTATAATTTAAATTTGGTCAATTTTCCACCTTTGTGCAAGGGTATAATGTATATTTTTCAGATGGTTGGGATGTATACTGCTCAGTAATGGATCTTTTAAGTATTCAGGATAAGAACTGGCTTCAGCTGCTATTTTTTGAAACTGTTGGTAGATTATCAACTGAATTTGCAGTAGGTTTTGAGTTTTTGTTACAAGTTTGTCTGTTCTGCTATCTAGGTTTATAGTACTGTTTTACACTATCCCTGATGTTACACCTTGTTCTGCAGTTTTATTTGGCTGTTTGAATTGTGCTGAGTGGTTAGGAGGTTGATGGGGCCTGCACGTTGCTTAAAATGCCTAATGCTGGGAGGGTAGTTTGCAGCTGTGAGAATGTTGCTGCTGAAGGCATAGATGTTTTGAATGTATACTAATGCAAACCCTGTTACACTACTATTGCATATAACTGCAATGTTCTACTCATTCATGCAATGACTGCAACTTTTTCGTTGTCCGTAGTTAATGTGTTGAAAGTTTGGGAGTGTGGTTAGGGCCTGTGAGAATGTTGCAGTGTTCAATGTTTGCCTGGAACTTTTTTAATGGGGGTCACGTACTGTATAAGGACATTGTTAATGCTACGCCTATGTTTTTGGTTTTCACTTTCTCCAGGATTATTGTGCATTGGCTGGGGGGGGTGAGAATTTTGCAGAATGTACGGATACCTTAATGGATGCTAATGCAAACACTATTCTGCTGTCGAGGGTTATAGTACTGTTTAAATATCCCTAGTGTTACAGCTTGTTCTGCAGTTATTTTTGGCTGTTTGAATTATGTAATTTGGAGCTTGATGGGGCCTGTAAATTGTTTAAAAAGCCTAATGTTTGGAGAGTAGTTAGCGGCTGTGAGAATGTTGCAGTGTTCAATGTTTGCCTGAAGTTTTTTAATGTGGGGCCACGTACTGTATAAGCACATTGTTAATGCTACGTCTATGTTTTTGGTTTTCACTTTATCCAGGATTATTGTGCATCGGCTGGGGGGGGGGGGGTGAGAATTCTGCAGAATGTACTGATATCTTAATGTATGCTAATGCAAACACTGTTCTGCTGTCTAGGTTTATAGTACTGTTTAAATATCCCTGATGTTACAGCTTGTTTTGCATTTTTTTTGAGTGTTTGAATTATGCTGAGAGGTTAGGAGGTTGATGGGGCCTGTACGTTGCTTAAAATGCCTAATGTTGGGAGGGTAGTTAGCAGCTGTGAGAATGTTGCTGCTGAAGGCATAGATGTTTTGAATGTATACTAATGCAAACCCTGTTACGCTACTATTGTATATAACTGCAATGTTCTACTTACTGATGCAATGACTGCAATTTTTTCGTTGTCCGTTGTTAATGTGTTGAACGTTTGGGAGTGTGGTTAGGGCCTGTGAGAATGCTGCAGTGTTCAATGTTTGCCTGGAGCTTTTTTAATGAGGGACACGTACTGTATAAGCACATTGTTAATGCTAAGCCTATGTTTTTGGTTTTCACTTTATCCAGGATTACTGTGCATCGGCGGCCAGGGGGTGAGAATTCCACAGAATGTCCTGATATCTTAATGCATGTTAATGCAAACATTGTTCTGCTGTCTAGGTTTATAGTACTGTTTAAATATCCCTGGTGTTACAGCTTGTTCTGCAGTTATTTTTGGCTGTTTGAATTATGCTATTTGGAGGTTGACGGTGCCTGATATCTTAATACATGCTAATGTAAACACTGTTCGGCTGTCTAGGTTTATAGTACTGTTTAACTATCCCTGATGTTACGCCTTGTTCTGCAGTTATTATTGGCTGTTTGAATTACGCTCTTTGGAGGTTGACAGGACTTGTACATTGTTTACCATGCCTAATGTCGGGAGGGTAGTTAGCAGCTGTGAGAATGTTGCAGGAGGTGTGGATGTTTGAATGTAAACTAATGCAAACTCTGTTATGCTACTATTGTGTTTACCAACAATGTACTACTGATGCAATGGCTTAACTTTTTTCGTTGTCCGTACTTATTGTGTTGAAAGGTTTGGTGTGGTTAGGGCCTGTGAGAATGTTGCAGTGTCCATTGTTTGCTTGGAGTATTTTTAATAGGGCGTCACGGACTGTAAGCACATTGTTTATGCTACGCCTTTTTGTTTTCATTTCATCCAGAATTCTGCCTAGACTTGGGGGGGTGGGGTTAAGAATTGCACATAATGTACTGATATCTTAATGCCTGCTAATGCAAACACTGTTCTGTTATCTGTTTATAGTGCTGTTTAACTGTCCTTGATATGCCTTGTTGCAATGACTTAAATTTTTTCGTGGTCCATAACTATTTGTACTGAAAGTTTGGGAGTGTGGTTAGGGCCTGTGAGAGAATGTTGCAAGTGTCCATTGTTTGCCTGGAGTTTTTTTTTTTTGTAATGGGGGGGGAGGTCATGGACTGTTTAAGCACATTGTTAATTCTGTTTTTACTTCATCCAAAATTGTGCAGAGATGGGGGGGGGGGGTAAGAATTCCACAGAATGTACTGATGTCTTTAATGCATACTACTGCAAACACTGCTCTGCTATTCAAGTTTTTTGACTGTCTGAATTATGTTGACAGTTTAGGAGGTTGATGGGGCCTGTGAGAATTGTGTCCAGATGTTTTGGTTTTTGGCCTGTTCTCTCTCAAAATAATTGCATAGCACAATGCGGAGGGCTGAGGCTACTAACAGAAATGGACTTCTTGTTTCATACCCTCCACGTAATGCATGGTACATTCCCTGGATTTATGCTTTTGTACACGGATCCTGTGCTAAGAGGGGTTGTGAGAATGTCAGTCTCCCAATCTGTGTGCCACTTCTACATCCCTCACAAATGAGGTTTTCTAGCAAATCCATGATTTCACTCCTTTGTTCAACCAATGATTTTGGTTTGTTCAAGTGTACTAAGAGGTTGAGAGGTAGTGGGCACGAGTAGGTCTGTATTGTACTGTTACATTTGTCTTGCCTCAGTTTGGTGTGTTCCCCTTCAAACTTGTGCCTCTCCTAGTCATTAGTTCTTTCAGACTTTTTGAGAGCTTCTTAATATCGATTATTTGCATCATTTGTGGCCTCTTCACACGTTTAGGGGAACGATAGGGGAAGAATGAAGTTGACCTCTAGTGTTCGATATTTAACATGAAACTGTAACCTGGGCCTCTCATTACTTGTTTGTGCCTACTGGTTTGTCATTCTTCAGTCTTTCTGCCTGCAGTGCAATAGTGACTGATGTCAATGCAAGTCATTAAGCATTTTTAATAACAAATAACAAAAGGACTTTGTCTGCATGTGTAGTAATTCTGTTTTACTTCCATTCCCAGTTAGAGATGAAGTGTACATATTTGTTGGGAGCAGCAAAAAGAAAGCTTCAGCAGCAGAGGAATGAGGATGCAAAGAGACAGGGTTCCATTATGAAATTTTTCTGTGACTATCGGAGAGGGGAGATCAGGAGAAAGTCTGCCTTCAGGACAACACAATGGTTCTGCATTACAGTCTGACCACTGTGAGGCCAGCATCCTTTCAACAGAAAGTGACCACTCTTGCGGCTACACCACAGGCTACCTCCTGTGGACCTACAGTCATTACCATGGGTGAAAGCATGGCAGCAAATGCAGATTCACCTGAGGTGTTGCTTGGATCACCAGACTTTGATACATAAGGAGCCCATACTTCTGTAGTGACAGATGTGGCCTATGACTTGCAGGGAATGTCAGGTACATCTTTGGAGGATCTAGGGACCTGGCCAGACATGATTAGGGATGAGTTATGGGTAGCTGCCATTCACCATGGACCTGTGCAAGTGGTGTTACCACAGTTTCCAGTCAATGAGCAGAAAAGAAGATTTACATCTGAGAACTATTTCCATGTGCTACCTAATGGAGAGAGAACAAAAACACACTTGGCTGACATATTCGGCCTCAAAGGACGCACTGTTTTGCTTTGCATGCAAATTGTTTGGACATTCTAACCATCTTCTCAGGTCAGGTGGTTACAAAGCATGGAGAGAGATGTCCAAAGCTTTACACAGCCATGACCGAGCACCAGAGCATGATGAAGTGGAAGGAACTGGACTATAGAATAGAGTAGGCAGACTATGGATAAGAGACAAGCAGTGGTTGAAAAGGAGATGACTCACTGGCATGGTGGGTTAGAATGCATTATTGCTGTTGTCCAGTACTTGGCAGAACGGAACATGGCATTCCGTGGTACAACTGATACCCTGGACACCTATGGCAATGGCAACTTCTTAGGTCGAGTGCAACTTTTGTCGCAGTTTGACTCTGTCACGGCTGAACATTTGCGTCACATTCGGAATAAAAAGAGATAATGGATCACTATCTTGGGAAGGACATACAGAATGAAGTTATCCAGCTGATTGCAAATGCTATTTTAAAGGATCATTGTAGGGAAGGTGAAGGACGCTAGGTACTTTTCTGTGATTCTTGACTGCACGCCAGACATCAGCAATCAAGAGCAAATGACTGTAGTAGTTCGGTATGTGGATATTTCACAGACTGCAGCCACAGTTCATAGGTTCATAGGTTCATACTAGGCTATCTGCCCAAGGGCATTTATAAGCCTAGCCCATAGTTATGTGGCTTTCGCCACCCCTTTAGTTTGAAGAAAACTATGCCTATTATTTTGCTGTGCCTCTGTCAAGCAGTGACACTGAAGTAATCCCTGGGGTATATCTGCGATCTCCCATCCATTGGTCAAGATTCCTCTTGAACAAGGCCAGCGAGGTGCTCTGCCTCACATGTACCGGGATTTTGTTCCACAGCATAGGGAGTCTCTGGGTGATGAATCTGTCCCTCCAGCATGTTCTATTAATAACCATGTCAAGGTTTTAAGTCTCCCGCCCTTGTGGTTCTGAGGGATCTAGATTTTTTGAGGTGAAGCATATTCATCAAATCTGGGTTTGACATGGCCTTATATGTCAGGCACAGGTCACCTCTGAGCAAGCGGTATGCGACTGAATAGAGCTGGAGTTCTTTCAGTCTGGCAGCATAAGACATATTTTTGAGACCCTTTATCCTTTTGGTGAGGAGCTTTTGGGGCCTTTCCAGCTGCTGCAGGTGTTGGGTCAGATACATTCCGAATGGGGCATTGTACTCAATCATAGGTCTAATGAATGATGAGTACAGGGGGACGATGACCTCCCTAGATCTAGATGTGAATCCTTTCATGATCAGGTGGGCAATGTAGAAGGTTTACCTAACTACTTTGGCAACATGAGTGTCAAACGAAAGGTTACTGTCAACCTGGGTCCCCAGATCCCTGATGACTTCTTCTGTGCTCAGTGGATTGCCACCTATATGGTAGCTAGGGTAACCTTGTTTTTCCCGAAGGGTATGACTATGCATTTCTTGGCGTTTAACTTTAGGCCATGGCTCTGGCACCAGTTATCCGTTTCTGTGAGGCCCTTCTGAAGGATATCTGTGTCAGATGTGTTTTACTATGGCCAGTTTGCAGTCATCTGCAAACTTTGTCAGCCATAACCCTCCTGTGTTTGCTTGTACTTCAGAAAAGTAGATGCCGAACAAGAGTGGTCCCAGGACTGAGCCCTGTGGGACACCACTTGTGACAGGCTTTGAGTCTGACATGGCGCCAGCAACTCTGACCCTGTGGGTTCTGTCACTTAGCCAGTTTGCAACCCATCTTGTGATGTATGGGTTTACATTTAAGCCGATGAGTTTTTGATGATACCTGAGTGGGGTATTGTGTCAAGGCCTTTGCCAGGTCGAGGTAGGCTGTATGGACTGCCTTGCCCTCATCAATGGCCTTGGTGACTGTTTCAAAAAGTCAACCAAGTTTAAGAGGCATGATCTGCCTTTGACAAAGCCAAACTGGGATGGATCCAAAGTCTGCAAGTTCCCTATGTCTTTATTTATGAGTTCCATTATGATCCTCTCCATGGCTTTGCAGATAAGGCTTATCAAGCTAATGGGATGGTAATTTCCAGGGTCGGTGGAGGCACCGCCCTTATGAAGTGGGACCACAGTCGCCATGCGCCACTCCTTGGGTACGTATCCTGAGGTGAGGCTAAGATTAAACAGCTGTCCTAACTGCGGGTTTAATTCCTCATTGAGTTCGTGGAGCACACAGCCGGGGACACCATCCGTCCCATGGATGCTGTGTTTTTGCCTTGGAGAGAGCAGTTCTCACCTGGGCTGGAGATGTTTGGGGGCTACAATCCTCTGGTATAGATATCTCCTTTGGGGAGAAGTTTGCACTGAACCTGTCAGCCAGTATGTTGGCAATGTGTGTAGGTTCAGTAATCTTCACATCATTTTGAACTAATTCCGAGCATATCTGGGAGTTTCCTCCTAGGTTTCTAACATAGCTAAAGAAGGCCTTATGATTGTCTTTTGAGTCCTTGGTGATTTTTCTCTCAAAATTTGCCTTGGATGATTTTATGAGAGCTCTTAGTTTTTTACTTATAATGATCAAAGGTGTCTTACCTTTCAAGGATTTTGCTCTATCTTGTAGTAGCTTCCTCCTTTTGTTGTAGAGCTTGTTTATGGCTGGGGTCCACCAGACTGGACGCTTGCCTTTGGTACAAAGAGTCTTAGTTTTGTTTGGGATTGCCTGATCCATGCAGTCCTGTAGGTGCTGGTAGAAGGCATTTGTAAGTGATTCAGCGGTTTGAGTAATGTTTACCACTGGCTCAGGGGCCTTAAAGGAGACCACACTAGTTTTTAGAAGTGTGAAGTCGGCTTTTGAGAAGTTTTTCACTGTGGTCTTTTTTATTTCAGGTGGGGGCAGGGTGAGGACCTCCAGCGAGATTAGTTTATGATCTGATCTCACCAGTGAGGGGTATACTCCCGGTGTTGAACATTGTGATCCCATATTCGTGATGATGAGATCAAGTATGTTTTCTCCTCTTGAGGAACATTTTCTGGGATTTGTGCCTGTGAATGACACAACTGGGGCAGGACTTACAGAAGCTCTTCTTCAGACTCTTCAAAATCATCAACTGGACATTAATAACTGTCGAGGATAAGGATACGACAATGGCAGCAACATGAAGGGTAAACTAGCTGGAGTGCAGGCCCGGATAACACAGATGAATTCAAGGGCTTTTTATGTGTCGTGTGCCTGCCATAACTTAAATCTTATAGTTAGTGATGGAGCACATTCATCAGTACAGGCAGAGTCATTCTTTGGATGTCTGCAGAACATTTACATAGTCTGTTCAGCATCAACAAGCAGATGGCAGATCTTGAAATGGCACATAAATGTCACTGTGAAGCCACTGTCGAAGACTTGCTCAGAATGCAGGTTAGACTCTGTCAAGGCAGTAAGATTTCAGTTGAAGGGAGTCATTGAGGCATTACAAAAGACAGGGCAAGCAGTACGTACAAATGATGCTGCAACATATCAACAAGCAAGACGATTGTTCTCAGAACTTATGTCATACCACTTCATTGTATGTTTAGTGGTTTGGTATGATGTGCTGACAGAGGTAAATCATGCAAGCAAAGTTCTGCAGAGTCCATCTATTGATATTTCGACATGTGTCAAAGTGCTGGCATCCACTATGGACCTGCTAAAGAATTACAGAGAAATGGGATTTCAACATGCCATAGGCGAAGCCTCCAAGATAGCAGAAGAACTGGATGTTGGCAGCACATTTCAAGAAAAAAGAGACAGAGGAAAGTAAAACGGTTCTTTGACTATGAAGGAGAAGATGAGACTGTACAGGATCCAGCAGTAAAATTACATGTAGAGTTCTTCAATGTGCTACTGGACACAACAATCCAATCGTTTACTGACCGGTTTCAGCAGCTTTCAGAGTTTGATAAGGCCTTTGGATTTTTATCAAATATTAAAGCCTTGAGTGATGTTGCAGAAGACACACTGCTGCAACACTGCAAGGCTCTGAAAGAACAACTGACTGACAGGATAAGTGGCCACTGTGATATTGATGACTGACCTTAGACATGAACTTAAAAGCCTTTCTCAAATGATTAATAATGAATCATCACCACTGACTGTGTTAAATTTCCTTCTTCGCAACCACTTGCAAGGCATATATATATATATATATATATATATATATATATATACATATATATATAAATACTTATGTTTCACTGCGCATTTATTTGACTGCACCCGTTACAGTGGCTACTGCAGAACACAGCTTTTCTAAGCTGAAGCTCATAAAGACATACCTGCATTCATCAAGGAGTCAGGAGAGACTCTCAGGCTTAGCTGTGCTCTCAACTGACCATGAAGTAGGACAAAGTGTATCACATGGCAGCCTCATTGAAGACTTTGTCCGGAAGAAAATTCGTAAGATCCCAGTAAAACTGTAGGTTAGGTATGTGCTCATATTTCCTTTCCAGTAATCTTTTATAATGCTGTCAGGCAGTAATTTCAGGTAGTACCTTAGTGTGGCTTGTATGCTGTGTATTCACTTTTTGTTTGCGTACCTCCAACAGGTAGGACCATGAGGATGGAACTAACAGGATGTTAGGCAAAGGAAGCTAGGAGCGGCAGGACTCATCGGGAGAGGCAGGGTAGGGGCAGGACTCGTCAGGATGGTAGGACGGTTGGGAGCGGCAGGACTCATTGGGGGGCTAGGACAGAAGCGCAGGAAGAACAGACAAGTGGCAGCAGTCAGAAGCTGAAGAAGTAAATGCATATGGAAGATGAATGACACACTGGTCTTCACCTTTTTCTCTCTAGGTTGGAATCTGCCTGTCTCAGACTTACTAATCCCCATTACTCTCTTGTGCATGGGTTTGAGTCTGCCTCAGGCTCAGTAACCCCCATGTCTCTTTTGTGTGTTTATTTGGGTTTGAGTCTGTCTGCCTCAGGCTCCATAATCCCCATGGCTTTCTTTGGGGTTTGTTTGGGATTGAGTCTGCCTCAGGCTCTGTAATCCCCATTGCTTTCCCTTGTATGTTGTCTGTAGTCTTCTCTGTGTCCCATAGCTGTGTTGTGTACATCTGCAGTGTGACTGTTCTGCATGTCAGTAATTGCCTTGACTGATGTCAGTTTATCTAATGCTGTTTAAGTCTTGCTATATTGCTGTCATTGTCTTGTGTTTGAGAGTGGTGTCTGTTCTGTTTTGTGGTAGTGCTGACTTAACTTTGTGTGGGTTTATGTTCAGTCTTATAGTATATCTGTCCTGGTCTTGTCGCTGTACTTGTGGGGGTGGGTGCCTCTGTCCTGTGTCTGTATGGGTGTTAATGTTCAGTCTTGCTGTAGTGCAGTCTTTATCATGTGTGGGTGTCTGTCCTGTGTGCAAGTGTCTGTTTCAGTGTGCTTCTGTCCTATGTGAGGGAGTCTGTGTCTTTGTGTGTGTCTGTGTGGGAGTCTGTCTTTGTCTCAGTCTGTGTGGGTGTCTGTGTCAATTTGTGTAGGTCAGTCGGTGTGTGGGTCAGTCGGTCTTTGTGGGAGTCTGTGTTGGTGTCTGTGTCTTTGTGTTCCTCTGTGGGACTGGCTACCTTGATGCGGTACAGAGGCTTGTTGTAATGTAACAACATTGCTACTGAATGCCAGTCAGTGTGGGTGTCTTTGTGGGGAGTCAGTGTGGGTGTCTTTGTGTACCTCTTTGGGACTGGCTACCTTGATGTGGTACAGAGGCTTGTCATAATGTAACAACATTGCTACTAAATGCCAGCTGTAGCTCTCTATCTCATGGCACAAAATCTGGACAAAGCCACAGATAATGGGGTTCCAGCCTCAAAGATTTGGGAAAATTTTAAATATTGCTCTTATAAACTGAAAACGTTAGAATAAAAGGTCTTACAATGCATGTTCTGAAGGGTATATGAAGTTAAACTGAAATGCCTGTCATTTAAATGAATTCAGTCATCAATGATTTGCCACAAACAAAATCCAGAAAATTCCAAATTGAGGAACAGAACAAACGAGTCACATCTGGACATTCTTTGAAAATCTGGGCAGTTGAGTATGCAGTCAGTGTCTGCATCTGTGAGTGGCTACCTTGCTGTGGTACAGGGGTTTCATAATGTCACATTGGTACTAAATGCCAGTCAGTGTGTGCATCTGTGAGTTGCTACCTTGCCGTGTGCACCTGTGAGTAGCTACCTTGCTGTGGTACAGGGGTTTATCGGAATGTAACATTGGTACTAAATGCAAGTCAGTGTGTGTACCTGATTTGCTATCTTGCTGTGGTACAGGGTTTGTCATAATGTAACCTTGGCACTAAATGCCAGTCAGTGTGTGCGCACCTGTGAGTAGCTACCTTGCTGTGGTACAGGAGTTTGTCTTAATGCAACATTGGTACCAAGTGCCAGTCAGTGAGTGTACCTGAGTCGCTACCTTGCTGTGGTACAGGGGTTTGTCTTAATGCAACATTGGTAATAAGTGCCAGTCAGTGTGTGTACCTGTGAGTAGCTACCGTACTGTAGTAGAGGGGTTTATCTTAATGTAACCTTGGTACTAAATGCCAGTCTGTGGCTTGGCACATCAATTCTTAATAATCTGAATGTAGTGACACTAGTGGTTAAATGGTGCTGGATGAGCTTGACAGGGAAAGGGGTGCAATGGCAATGTGGTCATGCTTGATGTTCTCTTGAGTAGGGCCCCTAACTTGAACCTTGCTGGGGGCCCCCAAAATGCTAGCTCCGGCCCTGCTTAATTGCAACCAAACCATCTGTTTTGATACCAAAAGCATTTTTCTATATTCTGGGTCACATGGTGGCCAGAGTGATGGTGGTTCTGATGAAAAATTCACAGCAGATTACTACAGTAAAACTGAAGAATTTATCTATGAAATCTAGATGGCTTAAACTCACACATTACTGAAACATTCCAGAGGTTCTTAGAAGGAGTCAGACTGTCTTTTCTGTTTCTAGGTACAAACTTACATGTAGGACAGCTGCATACCTCTCAACCTCTTGGAGCAAGAAATCTGGATAAAGCCATTAATAAAAGTGGGACAAAGGCCAAAAAATAGGGACATTTTTTAAATATTGCTCTATCAAACTTAGAAAGTTGACAGAATAACAGGTTTTGCATTAGCATGAACTTTCTGAAGGGTATGAAGTCTGAAACTCAAATGTCTGTCATTTTCAAAGTTGTCTTTAATGATGTCACTAATTTGCAGAAACACACAATTCTATGAAAAACAGACCAAAAATACAAGGCAAAAATCTGAACATTCTGTGAAAATGTGTACAGGTGAGAGGTATGGACAGCTGGAACAGCTGCACATTAATGGGTAAAAAAGACACAGACAGGGATGCAGAAGGTGATACAAGTGAGGGACTGCACTGAAAAGGTCTGACCTTTACATCATTAGAAACCACACAGTACAGAAAGGCTGCTTTATACTAACAGACAAGCTGGACAAGCAGCTCACTAGGAGTGTCTTGGTGAACAGGAATAACAAACACGGTACCAGTGTACAGAAGAAAGGAGGGGAAAAACAGACATGGTACCAATGTACAGGGGAAAGGAGGGGGAAAAACACACACACGGTACCAGTGTACAGGGGAAAGGAGGGGAAAACACACATGTCGCCAGTGTACAGGGAAATGAGGGGGAAAACAGAGATGGTACCATGTACAGGGGAAAGGAGAGAAAATCCCAGACATGGTACCAGTGTACAGCGGGATACTAGAAACAAATCGCAGACATGGTACCAGTGTACAGGGGAAAGTAGAGAAAAATACCAGACATGGTACCAGTGCACAGGGGAAACTGGTAACAAATCCCAGACATGGTACCAGTGTAAGGGGGAAACTAGAAACAAATCCCAGACATGGTACCAATGTACAGGGGAAACTAGAAACAAATCCCAGACATGGTACCAGCCAACAGGGAGAAACTAGAAACAAATCCCAGACATGGTACCAGCGCAAAGGGGGAAACTAGAAACAAATCCCAGACATGGTACCAGTGCACAGGGGAAACTAGAAACAAATCCCAGACATGGTACCAGTGTACAGGGGAAACTAGAAACAAATCCAGACATGGTACCAGTGTACAGGGGAAAGGAGAGAAAATCCCAGACATGGTACCAGTGTACAGGGAGAGGAAAGAAAAATCACAGAGATGGTATCAGTGTACAGGGGAAACTAGAAACAAATCCCATATATGGTACCAGTGTACAGAGGGAAAGGAGGGGAAAATCCCAGACATGGTGCAAGTGTACAGAGAAAAGTAGAGAAACATCCTAAACATGACTCTGACAATGGAACAGAGTTACATGAACACTATGTTAGTGGACACTATGCCTGCTTGGGAAATACAAAATATATCATAATGAGCCAAGTACTAAGCACAACAGCTGAAAGTGCCTTAAAGCGCAGCTACTGAGATGTACCAGTTATACAAGATGTCACTACTCTGCCCAAGCAGTACCTGTTCCTAAGCCAGTAATGCTATCTCTAAAGGCATAAAGCATTCCCAGCATATGTAGAAGGTCACCTTTACACAGGAATACAGACAAAAACATACACTTCTGTATGGCATTGCCTGACACAGTGTATGTGCACATGTCTGCTGCAACCAGCTCACAACCGAAATATTAAAACACCGCATAACTTGCTGATGTTACTGCTTGTGCACAGATGCTCTTGCACCAATGTGAAAATGTGGACTTTAGTTTCTGTTGTCTAAACAATCCAGACAGATGAACAGCTGTCTATCATGAAATTCTAAGCTGTAAATAGATGTACATGGAGATTTGCTGAAATGTGCGTTCCACCCCGGCTGGTTATGCATGGAATGTTGTGCAGCTCAGTCCTTGAAGCTGGGTACTAGTCATCCTGCCTCTGCAAGAAGTGGCGTGAGCAGAGTCCCTGGAGTAAAATAAAGCAGTGAAGTACAAAGACAAACACATGCACCAACTCACTGAGATCCAAACACATAAATGTCTGCACTACATGGCACTGTAGATCAGTGGGTACACAGGCTGCTGTGCTGTACAACCTTTACCTACTGTTTTCCCATTTCCTCAGCACTGATAGCAGTAATGAATGGCAAGAGTAAACCATCTGCCCCTGAGCTATGCATGTTTTTCTTTCTCTGTCCTGTTCCATACCGTCATCATCATTACTGAAACAAAGGCAACAAAGGTTGCCGTGCACCATAACCATGGGGTCTTACTATGATAAGTCACTCATTCATGGTACTATGTACACTCAGGGTGTGCTTTTGCCATATGGATTTTCCAAGGGCTCAAAGTCCCTTGTACAGGCAGAGTGCAGGGGCTGCTATGCTGGACACACTTTCTGCAGATATCCCATCAGTGTGCTCAGACCTTTATGTGCAGGACACAGGTTACCATGATGTCCACCCTGCCAAGAGATGACAGCTCTTCTGCCTCAATGTACTACCCCATATTGGACACATTCTTAGGGCTGTTAAAATGTGCAGCATTTTAGACTTAACATACACAACACTTTGCGCATTTCTTCCAATCAACAAACTGCACACAGAAAAGTATGCAATTCTGCTAAAAATCATGTAGCCATCGGTGCAGCAGCCAATAAATCATCTGCGCTGAATCTCATATAAAGGAAGTGTGTGTCTAGGATTCTGGCTGGCTGTACTGATCTCCAATAGCTCTTCTAGTAATTTGTAGAAAACAGTCATGGGAAAAACTTAAATACGCCAAGTTTGGACAAGCAAAGCAGAACATAAAGACTTGTGTTTTACTTCCTTACACAAAGACATTTGTCCCAGTGATGTTGACTGATTCTCCTTTCTTCTAGAATTATATTATAATACTTAATATTTATAAAAGTCTTACACATAATTCAGCTGAAGACCCAACAGAGGCTATGGTGACAAACTGAAGGCAAGTTTACAAAGGTATATCTTGTAGAACCAAACTTTATTTATGGCAGAAGGATATAAAGTTGCCAGTCAGCAGCTTTAAGCCCCCGAGTAGTTTTATATAATTTTGCAAAATAAATGGATGAAACTTCCCAGTCCTATCCAAAGTGCCTGCATGAAAATTGTTCCTTCAGGTGAAAAAGGAGTTTAGGTCTAAAGGTGCTGCTGTCTGGTGGGTGGTACAGGACAGTAGGGAGTTGGTTCCAGGTGGGCGAAACAAAATATTATCACCACATGCAAGACTTATTACAGACTTGTCTACATCTGTGGATCTGATCGGTGAGTATAGAAATTGTCATGTGGATAACATACAGGATCTGTAATGATATGTAACATAGAAACCATTTAAATCACATGCCTTGACTGAAACATGGTACCAGTGTACAGGGGAAACTAGAAACAAATCCCAGACATGGTACCAGTGTACAGGGGAAACTAGAAACAAATCCCAGACATGGTACGAGTGTATAGCGGAAACTAGAAACAAACCCAGACATGGTACCAGTGAAACTAGAAACAAATCCCAGACATGGTACCAATGTACAGGGAAACTAGAAACAAATCCCAGACATGGTACCAGTGTACAGGGGAGACTAGAAACAAATCCCAGACAAGGTACCAGTGTACAGGGGAAACTAGAACAAATCCCAGACATGGTACCCGTGTACAGGGGACACTAGAAACAAATCCGACATGAAACCAGTGTACACGGGAAACTAGAAACAAATCCCAGACATGGTACCAGTGTACAGGGGATACTAGAAACAAATCCCAGACATGGTACCAGTGTACAGGGGAAACTAGAAACAAATCCCAGACATGGTACCAGTGTACAGGGGAAACTAGAAACAAATCCCAGACATGGTACCAGTGTACAGGGGAAACTAGAAACAAATCCCAGACATGGTACCAGTGTACAGGGAAACTAGAAACAAATCCCAGACATGGTACCAGTACACAGGGGAAACTAGAAACAAATCCCAGACATGGTACCAGTGTACAGGGGATACTAGAAACAAATCCCAGACATGGTACCAGTGTACAGGGGAAACTAGAAACAAATCCCAGACATGGTACCAGTGTACAGGGGAAACTAGAAACAAATCCCAGACATGGTACCAGTGTACAGGGGGATACTAGAAACAAATCCCAGACATGGTACCAGTGTACAGGGGAAAGGAGCGAAAAACACCAGACATGGTACCAGTGTACAGGGGATACTAGAAACAAATCCCAAACATGGTACCAGTGTACAGGGGGGAACGAGAAACAAATCCCAGACATGGTACCAGTGTAGAGGGGAAACTAGAAACAAATCCCAGACATGGTACCAGTACACAGGGGAAACTAGAAACAAATCCCAGACATGGTACCAGTGTACAGGGGATACTAGAAACAAATCCCAGACATGGTACCAGTGTACAGAGGATACTAGAAACAAATCCCAGACATGGTACCAGTGTTCAGGGGAAACTAGAAACAAATCCCAGACATGCTACCAGTGCACAGGGGTAAACTAGAAACAAACCCAGACATGGTACCAGTGTACAGGGGGATACTAGAAACAAATCCCAGACATGGTACCAGTGTACAGGGGAAACTAGAAACAAATCCCAGACATGGTACCAGCGCAAAGGGGGAAACTAGAAGCAAATCCCAGACATGGTATCAGCCCACAGGGTGAAACTAGAAACAAATCCCAGACATGGTACCAGTGTACAAGTGAAACTAGAAACAAATCCCAGACATGGTACCAGTGTACAGGGGAAAGGAGAGAAAAATACCAGACATGGTACCAGTGTACAGGGGAAACTAGAAACAAATCCCAGACATGGTACCAGTGTACAGGGAAACTAGAAACAAATCAGACATGGTACCAGCGCACGGGGAAACTAGAAACAAATCCCAGACATGGAACCAGTGTACAGGGAAACGAGAAACAAATCCCAGACATGGTACCAGTGTACAAGGGAAACTAGAAACAAATCCCAGACATGGTACCAGTGTACAGGGGAAACTAGAAACAAATCCCAGACATGGTACCAGTGTACAGGGGAAACTAGAAACAAATCCCAGACATGGTACCAGTGTACAGGGGAAACTAGAAACAAATCCCAGACATGGTACCAGTGTACAGGGGAAACTAGAAACAAATCCCAGACATGGTACCAGTGCACAGGGGGAAACTAGAAACAAATCCCAGACATGGTACCAGTGTACAGGGGAAACTAGAAACAAATCCCAGACATGGTACCAGTGTACAGGGCAAATGGAGACAAAAATCCCAGACATGGTACCAGTGTACAGGGAAAACTAGAAACAAATACCAGACATGGTACCAGTGTACAGGGGAAACTAGAGACAAATCCCAGACATGGTACCAGTGTACAGAGGGAAAGGAGGGGAACATCCCAGACATGGTACCAGTGTACAGAGAAAAGTAGAGAAAAATCCCAGATATGACTCAGACAATGGAAGAACAGAGTTACATGAACACTATGTTGGTGGACATTATGCCTGCTGGTGAAATAAAAAGATATATCATAATGAGCCAAGTACTAAGTACAACAGCTGAAATTGCCTTACAGTGCAGCTACTGAGGTGTACCAGTTATACAAGATGTTGCTATCTGCCCAAGCAGTACCTGTTCCTAAGCCAGTAATGCTATCTCTAAAGGCATAAGGCATTCCCAGCATATGTAGAAGGTCACCTTTACATAGGAATACAGACATGCACTTCTGTATGGCATTGCCAGACACAGTGTATGTGCACACGTCTACTGCAACCAGCTCACAACCGAAATATTAAAACACCCCATAACTTGCTGATGTTACTGCTTGTGCAAAGATGCTCTTGTACTAATGTGAAAATGTGGACTTTAGTTTCTGTTGTCTAAACAATCCAGACAGATGAACAGCTATCTATCATGAAATTACATGGAGATTTGCTGAAATAGTAATACGTTCCACTGGCTGGTTCTGCATGTTTTCTGAGCTGTAAACAGATGTACATTTCTGAGCTGTAAACAGATGTACATGGAGATTTGCTGAAATGTGCGTTCCACCCCGGCTGGTTCTGCATGGAATGTTGTGCAGCTCAGTCCTTGAAGATGGATACCATTCATCCTGCCTCTGCAAGAAGTGGTGTGAGCAGAGTCCCTGGAGTAAAATAAAGCAGTGAAGTACAAAGAAACACACGCACAAACTCACTGAGATCCAAACACGTAAATGTCTGCACTACATGGCACTGTAGATCAGTGGGTACACAGGCTGCTGTGCTGTAAAACCTTTTCCCTACTGTTTCCCCATTTCCTCAGCACTGACAGCTCTTATGACTGGTAAGAGTAAACCATCTGCCCCTGAGCTATGCATCTTTTTCTTTCTCTGTCCTGTTCCATACTGCTAACATCATTTCTGAAACAAAGGCAGCAAAGTTGCCATTCTCCATAACCATGAGGTGTTACTATTATAAGTCACTCATTCGTGGTACTATGTACACTCAAGATGTGCTTTTGCCATATGGATTTTCCAAGGGCTCAAAGTCCCTTGTATAGGCAGAGTGCAGGGCCTGCTATGCTGCACACACTTTCCGCAGATAGCCCATCAGTGTGCTCAGACCTTTATGTGCAGGACACAGGTTAAAATGATGTCCACCCTGCCAAGAGATGACAGCTCTTCTGCCTCAATGTACTACCCCTTATTGGACACATTCTTAGGGCTGTTGAAATGTGTAGTATTTTAGGGTTAACCCGGACAACACTTTGTGCATTTCTTCCAATCAACAAACTGCACACAGAAAAGTATGCAATTCTGCTAAAAAAATCATGTAGTTATCAGTTCAGCAGCCAATAAATCATCTGCCCTGGATCTCATATAGAAGAAGTGTGGTGTCTACAATTCTGGCTGGCTGTACTGATCTCCAATAGCTCTTCTAGTAATTTGTAGAAAACAGTCATGGGAAAAACTTAAATACGCCAAGTTTGGACAAGCAAAGCAGAACATAAAGACTTGTGTTTTACTTCCTTACACAAAGACATCTGTCCCAGTGATGTTGAGTGATTCTCCTTTCTTGTAGAATTATATTATAATACAATATATTTATAAAAGTCTTATAGATAATTCAGCTGAAGACCCAACAGAAGGTGACAAACTGAAGGCAAGTTTACAAAGGTATATCTTGTAGAACCAAACTTTATTTATGGCAGAAGGATATAAAGTTGCCAGTCAGCAGCTTTAAGCCCGAGTAGTTTTATACATTTTGCAAAATAAACGGATGAAACTTTCAAGTCATACCCAAAGCACCTGCATGAAGCTGGTTCTTTCAGTTGAGAAAGGAGTTTAGGTCAAAATGTGCTGCTGTCTGGTGGGTGGTACAGGACAGTAGGGAGTTGGTTCCAGGTGGGTGAAACAAAATATTATCACCACATGCAAAACCTATTACAGACTTGTCTACATCTGTGCATCTGATCGGTGAGTATAGAAAATGTCATGTGGATAACATACAGGATCTGTAATGATATGTAACATAGAAACCATTTAATCACATGCCTTGACTGAAACATGCCGAGTGCATCTTTCAGAAAAGGAAGCAGGTGTAGAGTAGTTACTGTCTTTTTCAATTTTTCTAAAGAGTTATCTATACATTTCATTTGCATTAAATTTAGCAAATTTCAACAAAACAACACAAACAACTATACCTACAACTAGCATAACTATGTACACTGAATACAAAGTGTGTTGCCTTTATACAATTACTACCATGGGTATCTCAGAAATGCCAGCATGGAAATGAATGTCAATACGCTACTGTTACCCCAAAACACCCTGTGCCTGGAGTGTCTGCCTCTCTTCTTCCCACCCCAGCATGTCAAATTACGGCACAGCTCCTTCTATTCTAAAGTCATGATTATTCAGTAGAATAACTTATTATATTTGCCTGGCATGATACTGCTGTTGGGAATCCATGTTGTCTTGAATCAAAATGGGCCCCCTACTGAAATGTCACCCTCTCAAAATGCCGAGTGAACAAGCCAAAAAAAAAAAGACTGAAAACACAGGAGAGGAGCGAATCTCAAAATTTGCTCTTCTCTTTTAAACTTCTTTTTCAAGGGGGCAAGACCCTCTTGCATTCCCCATGTGAGAGGCAAGCTCCCTACACCTCCAGACATGCATATACCAACTCCAAGACTGCCAGATCTTGGAGAAAAAGGAATACTCTGAGAAATGGCATCTTGGACTTCGTATACAGAAGTCTGATCTTTTGGCCATTCAGTCTCTATATTACAGGACTCACTCTAGGGGGTCCTGATATCAAATAGTGACAAAAAAGGGCCCACTGAAACTTCTGCACCAATAAGACCCTCAAATCTTTTCTCACTACCTCACCAATGTTACACTTAAACTAACCTAACAGCAAACATCTGCACTGTGAACAGCTACTGTACTCACACAAGAATTTTTCTTCATCACTTGAAAACACAATCTGCAGAAGTTAATAACCCACTCTCTGAACTCCAAGACTATGTCTGAAAATACAGAACTTTATGTAAGCATTCACTACTCATTAAAAATACATAAACTTCTCAGCCTGAAAAAAACAGGAAGAAAGCTTACGATTCCAGCCCATGTCCCAATCAGTGAACCTGTTACATTATGAAGTGTCCCTTACCTTATACACACTGAGTGCCTCATGCAGGAACAGAAAACTGTGGCTGGAATGTCTGGGAACACAAAGGACACAAATAAAGGCCTCATCCTCCTGGCAAAACAGCTCCAATCTCTTTCTGTGCTCCCCACAGCACTGCTCTGTTCTCATATTTACAACACACTGATTCTGCATCTCTTCTTTCGGTCTGAAGTCCATTTCCTGTCTTATGTGCTCCAACTTCAGTCCCTGAGATCTTTAAAGTGCATGTGTCAGCACTCAAATTGCGCAGGTCTTTTTGCTGGGAAGATTCTGTATAAATTAAGATAATTGTTGCATTATTTCAAACTCTGTCAGTGTAGGCCCTATAGAACTGGTGTCCACAGCACAGAATCAAAACAGATGCAAGAAAAATGAATAAATAAACTGCAACATTAAACTTACAACCTACATTCAGAAATAAAAATGGGCTTTGTTTTCCTAGTTTCATTTTAAGAGCACAGGAAGTAGAACATGTCTGAAAATGACAACCTACATTTAAAGGGGCAATGTTCCGTTAAGGATTCAGAAATCTTATTTTATATCTGAAAGTGAACATTAGTCCCTTTAATGCAGTTTTTTTATTTTGGTGTTCAGATTAACAAATCCTCAGCAAATTCTGACTCAGATGTTAATTTGTTTGGATATATTAAGGGATTTTGAATATATGAAAAAAAGTAAACTTCTCAAGCTAAACTTTTAATTATTATCTCATCTCTTCTGTACTAGTAATGAATGTCCTCCTCTTTCATCTATTTTTATTTATTTGCACACTGATTACATTACAGGTGGGTTGGTAGTACAGGCAACTTTTATCTCCTATTTTTTTCATTTTTTTATTACAGACAGTTCTTTGAATTTAGTAATACCAAATAAGCAAACACTAGAATAAAAATAGTAGAAAAACAAAAATAAGTGAAATAGTTTAACATTAAAACAAAAACACTATACATTACGCATGCTTCAATCATTTCATGGATACGTGAGCTGGGCAAAAGGATTGTTTTCCTATAACCAGTCTTGACTGAGAAAGACTTAATGTGTTAAGCATAATAATAAAAATACATAATAAAGTAGACAAAAGCGATTCCGTAACAAAGCAGTTTAATTATTAACTGTAGGCTTCACACTAAGCAAAAGTGCAGCTTCAGTGAGAGAAAACTGCATCAGCTACATTCATTTATTTAAAGGGAGAGCGTCAAAGATGCAAATTATAGAACACTATAAACACACCAAAAAAAAGCATGTCTCAGCAGAGGTAAAATCATTTAATTTAATAACTCCCACAAAACAAGCTGATGTCATGAGAATACAGTGTTTTCACTGACTGTCAGCTTCTTCAGGTCATAAAAGAGTATAAAAACAACTTAAATAAATACTCTGAATGCATTCAAATTCAGTCAATAAAATACTTAGTTGCACACCATGTGTACTTCTCACTGTGCTCCCTCCATAGTGTTCACTGATTGCTTTTACAGAACACTATTTTTTCCAGAACCAGTGCATACTTTAAGTGGTATAAAGCAGATCCATGTTACTGAATCTGCACTTTTTGGCTTCATTTTTCTGCAAATTCACAGTTTTTGTTTCTAGAGCACCCCACTCTCTTACTCTGGCCACATAATACCACCCACAGTGTGATGTCATCATGCCCACCCCTTCCCCACCTTCAGTTCTTTAAGTACGATCCTTTTTGACCTTTCCCATGGCTGTTTTAGTTCTGTAGGGAAATAGATACTTCCTTGCTTAATTCTGATCATAGTGGCTTCCAATCCAATTGACTTACTTTGCTTGCGGTAAACTCAAGGTAGTAGTTATTACTGTCACTGTTTTGCAACAATATTAAAGAAAAAGCATTTATAGAAAATTTTGTCTGTATCAAATCATTGTTCCTTTCTTCATTTCAAAGCTATGTTTAAATATTGGTTTAATTGTCTTGAAACATTAGTAGAACAGCTGGCCTTGTATCAATATGTATTCTGTAAATGAGAAAAGCGATGCTCTAATGTATGGCATTATTGAATGTAATATTCCATGATTTTCTAGGAAATTGCACATATTGTGAGGGCAGACCCAACACTTATACAACTGTAGTCAGGTGTGTTCTGCAAAATCAGGGCCAATTGAGAGGTACAGTTGATTCTGATAATTCAAATTTACATGAGCAGTGTGAAAATGTTACCCTCTTGAGAAAAAACTTAAAGAAATTGTTGCAAACTGCCCAGCTGAAAGAGTTTCAGGTTCCAAGCATGAAAGAGAAAACAGAACAATTACTTTTTTTAGAAAATAGAGTTTTGCTTGCATGGGAAACATTTTAGCTGACAGTTTGCAACTACTTGATTTTGCTCTTGCGACATTTGTTGCATTGGTAGCTGAAAAGTGCAGGCTAAATTCACATTGCTTTAAAAAACAAAAATTCAGCACTCAGTCAAGATTGATGCCATTGGGGAGGTCACATAAAAATCTCACAGAAGGTATGAGTAATCAGCCTGAGAACTTCACAAATGCTAGCTAGTCTCTCATGCCGTAAATGCAACATATCTTTTTCTACAATATTACTTATGCCACACTCGTCATACTCATTGGTCAATATTTTTTTTTTGTTTTAAAAAGTCTGTCAGTCAGACTGGGCAGTCTGTTTTTGTTACCTGACATAGAAGGAGCTCTCACCTGCTTCATCTTGCATTGCTGTAGTAAGTAATTTAACTAGGGAATAGTATTCTTTAGACTAGTCAGGAAAATATAATGACATTAGTTAAGTACTATTCTTCTGTATCTGTGTGAATCTATTCATCTGTGTTATTTTAATATTGTCTGTGTCTGAAATTCTTACTGCAAATAGATATTTAGTATTTTCATGTTATTATTTACTATTAAATATATTTAAACATTTCATTATGGCTGGTACTTGAAAAATATTTAAGCTTTTAGAGTATGTGCATGTATTTATTTGGTGATAACTCTGGCCACTCTCAAAAGCCTTGCGGTTGGTGAAACCACCATTTGTATTAATATTAATTTCCCTCAGTATAATTGGGTACCCTTCTAAGAGCCATAAAGTAGCTGACTTTTTCATGTCTGGTGGTAGTGATAACTGTGATAACTACTTTATACTCTGGGCATAGTTGGGCACAGGGAACTGCGGTGGTGGTGCTGCGGTAGCGTTGTCACCTCACAACAAGATGTTGTCCCATTCGATTCTCAGCTAGAGCGTCTTCTGTGTGGAGGCATACGTGAATGGGGCGTGCCTTCGTTGAAGGTTGTGCGTCATGGCTGGTAACCCAGTACGTAAAAATCCACTACCAATCACTAGCGGACCGGAGTTCCGCTGTGGTGACCCCTAACTGGGAAAAGCTGAAAGACACAAACAAACAGCATTTAAAATATTATAAATTGACTATTTCTCTCCACTAGAACAGTACCTTACTGTACTGTCGTGGCTTCACTTTCAAAAAACTTTTATCCCACCCTTGCTGCAGTCTCCAATTCATTAATGACAACAAGGCCACTGAATACAGGTAGTTTTCTGGCCAGTTGCCTCCCCATACTGACATCACCGTGACTGTCCTAAGAACCCACCTATGCTGTGATGTCACAGCTTCCCTGGTCCTTCTCCTCTCCATTCAGATAGTAAACTCTAGAACAAGGAAAACAGTACATGAGTCAAGTTTCCTGCTGTGAGCTGTCTATCACAGCAGGTAACAGCTCAAATTACCCATAGCACTTTGACAGCTAGGGAAGTTAGGTGTGAAGACAGATGGGAAATGAGTCAAAGTAGTACAATTCAGGCTTCACAAATAAATGCAGTTTAGCCATTCTAAAAAAGAAGCATCAGTAAAAAGCCCTTTGAAAGTCTGTTCTGTGGCATTTGTACTGTTTGTGTTTTAAGTAGTCATTGAATGGCATGAAATGTTACTTAAAACTAACTGACTGAAAAACAGCACTGTTGTTGTTGTTGTATCTTTCGGCTTTTCCTGGTTAGGGGTCGCCACAGCGGAACTCTGGTCCGCTAATTATTGGCAATAGATTTCTACGTACCGAGTTGCCAGCCCTGACGCACAACCTTCAACGAAGGTACGCCCATTCACGCAGTGACAGGAGCTATAGGAAGAAAGAAGCCTGTGTGATGTAATTTTTTACAGACAAGCACTGCAATGTGGGATACCTAGAGGCAGACTAAACAATCAGAATTACTTCAAGATGCCAGACCCCATGTAGCCAGACTCAGAAATTACATATAAAAAATATTTAATAACCTTTAAATAGTCCCAGAGTGGTGTTAAAATGTAAGAAACACCAAACCATGATGAAATAAATATGTTTGTTGAGTCTGTGAGCACAGAGCACTTAAAACTAACTGACTGAAAGACAGCAGTGTATGCATGTAAAATCAATGCAGTGACAGGAGCTTTAGGAAGAAAGATGCCTGTGTGGTGTAACTTTTTATAGATGACCACTGCATTTTGGGATACCTAGATGCAGACTAAACAATCAGAATTGCTTCAAGATGCTAGATGTCATGTAGTCAGACTCAGAAATTATGTATAAAAATATTTAAAAATCTGTAACTAGTTCCAGAGTAGTGTTAAAATGTAGGAAACACCAAACCATGATGAAATAAACATGCTTTTGAGTCTGTTGGCACGATTCTCCTTTAATGAGATGATGCTCGCGGTGGCCTTATCATGTCTCTGAATCACAGAACATCACCATCATGCTGTTGAACAATGTGGCATTGCCCAGAAGTGATATTTTTTTGTGATTCCCAGCTACAGCATTTTCTGGAAAGGCTTGTGAGCAGAGTTATTTGACAAATGCTTTTGTCACTGACTGTTTCTCCAAAGGAAAATTCTATTTACAGAAAGAAAATAACTTTAACTATTTCAGATCTTTGCATAAAAGAAAACTCACAGCTAGGTCAGGAAGTAAGTGAATCGATGCAAAAAAAAATAATAAAGTTTCAGAGTATATTAGTAAATGATTTATTTAAACTTTAGCACCTTTGTCTGTATAAAAGTCTGAGAGATGCCTTCAAAACAAGATGTACAATAAAATCACTGGGTTAACTATATTAAAACTAATCAACGGTACTAATAAAACTCCAAAAATATGTTAAAATCTCACCTTATTTCCTTCAACATTATCTAATACAGAAAATATAAAAAGAAATGTTTATATAATATAATGCTTGTGTCTCTGTTTTTTACATAATTTGTATGCTCACAAATCCTATAATTCAAATTTCTGATCATTTGCCAATATAAAAACATTCACAAGAGTATGCAAACAATATAAATAAAAAATATATAAAAAGTATTCACACAATAAAGGCTTCTTAAAGTGTGTTAGACAAGCAGAAGGATATTGTAAAATACCATAAAATATACCTACACTGTTTGTAAGATCCGTATTTGTGTATATCTTTCCTTTTATTAAAAGGCAATCCCGGATTCATGAAGCTCGGTGCAAGGCCGGCGTAAGGCTTGCGCCAGCCGTGCGGCATATATATGGAGTAGTAGCGCCATATGCATATTAATGAAGGCGCGCAGCCACCACAGCCACGTGCATAGGAAATGTGCGCGAGTGCATGGGGCGTAACGAAGTTGCGGAGGGAGGAAGGTCAATGTCGGCTTTCGATGAGCAACCTGAATTGCTGAATATTATATTCCGTCTGCAATAGTAATCGCACCTATCAGAGTCCGTGGAGACTGAAAGGTATACAAAGCATGCAAGATAGTCCCTGCGAACAGAAAATGAAGAAGCAAACACAAATGCACGGTAGGGAATAACGGGCCCCGACCCTTGAACAAATGACAGAAAAAACGTGTGCCCGTAGTCCAAAGTAGTGTTGATAGCTATACCATGTGGAAGTAAAATGTATCATATGTTAGGGCGCCGCCAGGAGGTACGTCCAGCCCAATGGAGAGGGTCACCAGCTGACCCATAATGTGAGGGAGGGTACATAGCTGTGCAGATGTGTCCATAACAAAATACATGAGGAGACATGCAGTCACCCACAAGGGATGTAATAGTCACATACAAAAGGTATGTCCGTATTCCACATAACAAATGTGATAGGGAATAGAATACACATGTAAACGAATCAGGAGCATAGAAACAGCTACAACAATAAGGACACATGTAGGCCGAAAGGAACAGTATGATCCGTACCGTCGACTAAGATTACCACCTGTCCCACTTTGCGAGTGACAGTCCCTCTGTGGGCAGATGTGTCCTGACACAAACTTGTAAACATGGCAAATGTCCAGAGATTATAGGACATAATTATTCCTCAGATGTCATGTAATAGTTGCATGACACAGTATTTCACCGTACGTATATTACATAAATGTCAGAAGAAACAGAATAAGCCACCGAAATGCTACAAGACTAAGCTTAGATATAGGCAAGATTTGTAAATTCTATCTGCCGAACTAACCGTGGGTATGTGTCGGCTTGTAAAATGTGCTGTGTTCACCGCAAATGTCACACCGTGGCCAATCGAAAAGGTGGAAACACAACCGTCGACTGTGGGGAGGCATTGTCCACAACAGTCGGATATGTGTAAGGAATAGCATGGACATAGGAAAAGGTGCCATCCTACCAATGACTACAACAGGTTTGCAAAATTCGGAAGGCAGCGGTATAAGGCGAACATGTATGTGACACAGTCAAACGGGTAGTACCCGGGTATACCAACCAAGTAATGAAAGTGAAGTATGGGCATGTACCTATGTGCATGAGGTATAGCACATGGAAAGCAAACATGGCAGGGTAGTCCACACAACCATAAAGGTACCTGACACATGTAGGGTGGTCAGTGTGTTACTCTGGCCGTGTCATGGGCCAACAACCAAAGTAGTGATCTATGGGTTGTGAGGAATTTGAGTGTGAGGGGTGGATGGGTAATGTTAAAATCCGCAAAGGCGATACTGTGTCGTATGCAGAAAAGGTGAACCGGAGGTGTAGGAGGGGGCAGTGGGTGAAGTGGAAAGAAACACAAACACATGGAGAAACAGTTGCAAGACAAGCAGACAGGCCATAGTGTAGAACACAATCCCACAAACATATGAATATGGAAATGTGCGATACAAATGTATAGATATGTCACTGTCACATACCCACAGATTTTGTGGAACTGGCCATAACAAATGCAACACACCCGGATGCATAATGGCCTACCCAGCATACCCTCCACATCACACAACCCGCCACCATACCAGAACGTCCACCAAATCCAGCCGTACGTGGCCTACTGGTTCATTGCAGACACAGCTGCGCATAGTGACCCCTACGCATATGTAGTAGGTATTGTCACCCTAGGCAGTTTCAGGATTGCAAACCATGTATCCCCTGCATGTAAAACCCCCTGCACATTTTCATAAAGCCAAAAGAATCTTCGATATCGGTCTTGTTTTGGTCTTGTCCAATTTTTGAGATATCCCTCATGGGATAACTAACTTGTGTAAATAGTAGAATGGGTATGATGACATGATGTCCAATCCTGTAGATATCTGGACACAGGTCAGAACGTGAAGTAGAGGTCCATGACACTGTCCAGACCTAAGTGGTCATGCATAACCTACTATCCAGGATAAAACACCTTCCCGTGATGCACGTGTCCCGACACGAATAAGCGGGAGAATATATTGCACACATTCGCATAGTGGCAAACGGCATAAGGGTGAGGAAGACACTGACATAAACAGGATAACCCTGACCAAGTGTGAGGGATACTTACTGTGTGCAGGCATGACCGACCATACCTGTCAACCTGTGTGAGCTAGATATCTGGACAGAGCCATGAATACAAGTGAGACAAAGGTCCAAAAGCAGGGACAATTAGTAAAGATAGCTCTTAGAAACAGAAATATGATAGAATAACAGTTTGCACAATGGCATTAATGTCCGGAGTATGAAGTCTGAAACTCAACTGTCTGCCAGCACGTTCTGACTTCAGTCTTTAATGCCGAGCTACTGCTGTGCCAGAACACAACAGCGTATTACAGAGGTCCGTACCATACCACTCCACTGTCCAGATATTTGCAGAATGACCAGAGTTTTGCTGCATATTGTCGTTGTGTGCCTCCGACGATCTGCACCTGTCTGGTAAATAGCTGAGGAATGACGTCACTAAATAATGAGAATTATATTGAGTTTAAGACTCCACATCCTGCAGAAAAGTCATGCTAATGCAAAACTAGTATTCCATCAACGTTCTAAGCTTGTAAGAGCAATAGTTAAAATGTGTCCCTATTAGCCCCCCATCATGTAGGTTTTGCGCAGATTTGTTGCTCTAAGAGGTTGAGAGGTATGGTCCGTACATATTTACAGTAACAACCCTTCACATTTGTGTAATGTACAACTGCATACCTGTAGTCACTTTATGTCCAAGATAATAATCCCCGTATGACTGAATACAGGTAACAGTCAAATGTGAATGGGAACACCCCTCACAGTGGAGTATGGACTCTAACAACCCCACCCATAATATGTATTGCCAACAGAATAAGCTGCTGACAGGTGCCCAAATACCTGTGTCTATAAACACAGGTAAAAATTCATAATAGGGAGAAATTCCGTTCACCAGGCAGACAAGCCTAAACCCAGATCACTACATGAACACCCTGACAATCAAACACCTGTTTGTGCCAGGACTATATGCCTTGGTTTTCTGCATATCCTTGGAGTGATTGAACAATGCAGCTGGGGTCCACAGCAGTAGGCAATAGGGAATGTGTAATATGTAGTACCGCATTTTTCCCAGCAGGAGAATGGACGTCTGTGTTGTAAGTGAAGCAGTGAGGCATATGTTGATGTAGATAAGTACTATAGGTATGCATATCAATGAGGCAGAACACCAATAGAATAGTGGTTCCGGCATCCGGCCAACGTGAATGCAGCCCCGGTTGACCTACTACCACTGCACATATAACTTTAGAGTGTAATGAATGCGTTCGTGCTGTACACACATTTAAATATGTAAAGGTGAAAGTGTGTTTCGCATCAGTCCGTAAACCGGAATACAGATATATAACTGTTACGGTCAGAAGTATGAAAGGCCACGTAAGCACAAATATCTATTAAACATATGTAACCCGCAATAAGGATATGGTAGTGCGCCTGCGCGTGTGTAATCCGCTCACAGCATAGCAAATGAATGCTGTTTTCTGCACGTTATATATACATGGCTCATACCTGTTAACCCCGTAAAGTATGAAACCAGACAAAGCCATGAAAACAACTGGTACAAATAGGGACAATCTCCAGATATTGCCCTAACAAACATAGAAAGTGGATAGAATAACAGGTGTTTCACTAGCATGGATTCTCTGAAGGGTATGAAGTCGTAACCTGAAATGCTTGTCATTATTTTCCAACGTCAGTCTTTAATGATATGCCACTAAATTGCCAGATAGACACAAGGTTATGAAAAACAGACCAAAGATAAGAGACAAACAGCTGTACATTCAGCGAAAATCTGTACAGTTGAAAGGTATGATATGGATATATATATATATATCTGTGTATACACATAATCCACAGACGTAAGCCAAAGCAAGTTATGAAATGAGGAATGTACAGACATATGTATATATGTACATGTATATATCTATACACAACAAACATATGTCCCTGTAGATGTAACACATGTACATAAATAGGTCACGGTATAGCTATTATGGATAGACAGACAGACATGCACGAAAGGTGAATAAACCGCTGCTCTCCAAACCATTGCCCGGAAAGTACCAGTGTGACAGGCCTGCAAGTTCTACACTTTAAACATGAATATAGGTGTCCTTTGCAGGACCCCAAAAATTGATCCCATACGAAGTGCGAACCGTCATTGACGCCAATGAAGTCACAGCTGCAACTACGATATAGCTGTACATGCAACAGTAGCAGGTGCAAGGGTAATAACACATGGGTCGATAGAATGTATGCCGTACGACCTGATAACCAGAGAGTGGGGAGTGCTCAGACGTGTCCTCACATTTTATTATCACTCATATTAAACATGTCTAATGGGTACTGTGCAGGGGTGTCAGGTATGGGAATCATGGGTATGCAGAAATGGGCCTAGGTGTAAGTTGGCACAGATTTCTTAGGTCCGCCCCATGGGAGTGATCAATATGCCTATGTGGGTATAGCACACGCCTATATTCTCCAAAAAGGTTCAACCCATCTACTGGATATTGTGTAAACCATTGGGGGAAGACGTTGGGACCTATATCAGTGTCATGTAGGCGATTATCATGGATGGACATGCGTACGACCAAGATGGTAACCATACCTGCCAAACTATCAGAATAAGACAGCTGGACTAAGGCATAGTACATGGAATACAAATAGGGACTATATTAAATATACCCCAGACAAAGTCAGAACGTTGATAGAATAATGGCGTAGTCAGGAATATGAATGTTATGAGGGTTAGTAATCATGAAATAGAAATGTCAGTCACTATTATCTAACCGCACGGTCCGTAATGCCTTGCCAGTAATTTACCAGAAAGGCACATTACTATGACAAATGTAACAAGAGCATAGGTCAAACGTCGGGGTGTTTACCCATAATGTGTACAGGTGAGAGGTATGAAGGTAACCTGTCCAAAATAAATGTACAGAACCAGTGATACTAGCTGGAGAGGTGAGAAGAAAGACATCAGGACAAATGACAAAACATGTACAAGTCAAAAGCATGTACTTCAACGAATGTGAATGACAACATATGCCCTGTGAATGTCAATGTGGAAGGTTAATAGACTCAAAAGAAATGTGTCCCTCAGGGTGTCATGCAGTGTCACCGATACAATGTCCAGTCCCCCATACTCGTACGTGAGCTCTGCCACTGACGGAAAGCGCAAATACCGGCGTACACATAAGGTACATGATAGAATAATTAGTGTGGATAAGCACCTGTTGGCCTTTGTGAGGAATACAACCTTCTGTGTGGGTGTGTCCTGCAATATAAATGTAATGGCATCTGGCCTGTGATGCCGCCATACAGTGTGTGTATTGGTGTCAGAAAATTGATATCCTGTATCAGAAACATACCTCGCAACTGTACAGATTTACGCAGAATGTGCAGAGTTTTGCCTCATATGTTTGGTGTGTTCCTCTTAAAATCTGTACCATTCTGGCAAATACCTGAGAACTGAAGTCATTAAATAATGACAAACATTTGCGTTTAAGACTCCAAATCCTTCAGAAAAGTCATACTAATGCAAAACATATTATTCTGTCAACTATCTATGTTTGTAAGAGCAATATTTAAAATCTGCCCCTATTTGTCCCCCCATCCGTTAAGGCTTTGTCCAGAGTTTTGCTCTAGGAGGTTGAGAGGTATGATCAGAAACAGATACATGTGTGAGAAAACAGCATTATTGACTGCAAGATAACTCAGAAGGTATGAAAAGCGCTGCAGTAGGACATTCAGTATTGGCCGCAGGTATGTGCTGACATGTCAAATGACACAGCAGTCTACATGAAGTACCTATAGGGCTGTCACCTTTACAAATGATGATAGTGGGACATACCAACAGCCATGTACACACCACAAATAGACATAGCACACAGCAAAACTAGGCCATGATACATGAAGCCTCCGGCATGTACGAGTAGAGTGAGAGTACAGCAAGGAAAGATGTCTGCCAAGCTATACAGCAAACTCCTGTAGGGGCGTGTAAGGCCGCCCGTAACATGAACGTTGCACGGACAATGTTGGGATTTGCAACATACCCCATTTATATGTGAAAGCTATGCAAATATGCGAGACATGAAACAGTCAGCTGTCCATGCAAGAGCTGAGTTATGTACAGAAATGTACCTGGATGTTGGGCGACTAACGTTCTGCACGTTTTTAAACGGAGCAATGACAGCCGCAAATACGGTATGAATACAGTCGAAGAAGCATGCCAATGTCCAAATCTAAGGCCAGTGGCCTTATTGTCCATTGGATATCAATAAAACTGTAGTTGTCCTCCCCCGATCTCCGGTGTGGAAGCATAGCACAGCGCCACGAGAACGCGCTGCACTTCAAAACAAGTCTAATATGTATAATATACATACAAAATGTAGGTTTAGTTAGATGTTAGTACGCAATGCAGATGAATGGCAAGCTGGAGACAACATGGCTACTGCGTACTGGTTGTTATGTGTGGAAATGCTCTGTCAGAGATGTAACGAAGCATTTGTAGGCAATGTGATGCAAGGGAGGCTGAGGATAGTGAATCACACTATGTCATGCCATATGGGCCAAGCCTCTACAGTGTAGTGTGGCATAAGGGGACTAGTAGAGTAGAAGATAGGTGACAACATGGGTGTGTATGTATAAAATACTGTAATCTTACCGGATCAGTGTCACATGTTCACTGTCAGTACTCAGTGGAAGAGGTGTGTTATGAGCTATACTAGGAAAGTCAGGAGACTGACGGTGTACGCCATGGATACCACCGATGTTACCTGCAAACCTGCCCACAGTGTGTCCACGCCCATGCATGCCAGTAAGCCTGAGTAAGCATGTGTGTGCGCGTGTCAGCCCGTGTGCACGTGTTGAAGAACGAGTAAGCTAGTGTACGAATGGTGAAGCCCGTGTAATGTCGTGTATGCCAGTGTACACATTTGTAAGCATGTATACATGTGTACTACACACATCACACACGTACTGCACATTCAGACACACATGCTGCCAATACTACACACATCAGTGAAATGGCACATGGATGGAGAATACATCATCAGAATTAACAGTGCTGTAAACTATGCTACATTGATGGTCACAGCTGCAATGCATCATGCCTGCCGATATACACCTGGAAGTATCACACTTTGTGTTAAAAGCATTCTAACATCAATACAGTGGAATAAAGCCACCGTGTGCATCAGCACCAGGTTAGTCTGATCCGGCATCAATGTTACACATCACAGGTGACATCATATGCACAGGGTGTGGTGTTGCATTTCCAGAGCTGTCATTGAGCCATCCAATTTACATGTACATGTGTGTGTATGAGGGACAACAGTTACTGCATGGCCCAATGGTGATGCAATGGGTTTGTGTATGTGATAGCTCTAGCTGTTTGTGGTACGTGTGTGTGGCTGCATATACACAAGTACAGCATGTGTCAGCCATATACAGGAGGTTGTGGGACATTCACAGACTGTACCTGCCAGCCTGTAGAGATTGCCATTACTGGCCATGGACACCCCTCCATGCATCCAACACAAACCCAGTCCTGCACCTGTCACTGTATACACATACAGTCCTGGGATCGGTACCACAACCTGTGGATAAACGTGAGTCAGTAATGTTAACCTGAGTTGCATAGAATTGTCAGTTACTACATACAGATATGAGCCATACTCCCCCTGCAAAGTAATAACCACTGCTGACTGTCGCCGAGATGTGCATACGACCATGCAAAGGTGCTGTACTAACATTGTTTCCAATGCCCCTTGTAATAGCAAGCAACACAATAACCAGTCACTACACAAGTATAACCCACGATCACTACAGCACACAGTATGTGCACTATCATAGAGCCATAACAGATGTACATACATCCAAGGTGATCACGTACAGATAATGCAACACATTCAAGAGTGATAATCTCAACATACATATCTATATATATATATATATATATATATATATATATATATATATATATATATATATATACATACATATATATATATATATATATATATATATATATATATATATATATATATGTGTGTAGATAGATACACACACACACACACACACACACACACACACACACACACACACACACACACACAGGCACACACTTGACAGGGCTGGGAGTCGAACATACACCTAACTACCTTATCACACTACAGCATTACGCATTTACAGAACTCACTACCGAGATTACTGAACACAGCACTCCCAGAGGCATACTTCTAGGTGGGTGACATCATCCGCAAAGGCAAAGACACCGATAGGGAAAGTATGTGGTGTGAGGCAACGAAAAGAATAACTGTGTCCCCAGGCAGCTGGAAACACACACACACACACACACACACACACACACACACACACACACACACACACACACACACACACAGGCACACACTTGACAGGGCTGGGAGTCGAACATACACCTGACTACCTTATCACACTACAGCATTACGCATTTACAGAATGTGCTACTGAGATTACTGAACACAGCACTCCCAGAGGCATACTTCTAGGTGGGTGACATCATCCGCAAAGGCAAAGACACTGATAGGGAATGTATGTGGTGTGAGGCATCGAAAAGAATGACTGTGTCCCCAGGCAGCTGGAAACACACACACACACACACACACACACACACACACACACACACACACACACACACACACACAGGCACACACTTGACAGGGCTGGGAGTCGAACATACACCTAACTACCTTATCACACTATAGCATTATGCATTTACAGAACGTGCTACCGAGATTACTGAACACAGCACTCCCAGAGGCATACTTCTAGGTGGGTGATATCATCCGCAAAGGCAAAGACGCCGATAGGGAATGTATGTGGTGTGAGGCATCGAAAAGAATGACTGTGTCCCCAGGCAGCTGGAAACACACACACACACACACACACACACAGGCACACACTTGACAGGGCTGGGAGTCGAGCATACACCTAACTACCTTATCACACTACAGCATTACGCATTTACAGAACACGCTACCAAGATTACTGAACACAGCACTCCCAGAGGCATACCTCTAGGTGGGTGACATCATCCGCAAAGGCAAAGACGCCTATAGGGAATGTATAGAGAGTGAGCAGTCTGAAAGCATATTACTGTCCCAAGGTAGACGTAGACAAAGACACGGCAGTGGTGTGATCGGGGCAACTAAATATCTACGGAGCACTACAACAACACTACATAGATATGGGACGAGCCACAGACAGTACACCCTTCAAGTCAGCAACCAGTGTGTTCAATGTAGGCATCCATCGTGACATTGAAAATGGGCATCTGTTGTCTGGATGACCACCATCGCTATACAGGATGTCAATGGCCATGCCCACACGCGTAGTATCACACGTCTGTTTGGAATGTACTGTGTTTCCATCTACATAATGGCGTACTGGGCATGCTCACACACTTAGCAGTTGCAAAGGGCCGTCTTGCATGCACACGGGTAATAAACATGAAAGGGCGCAATTTGGAATGTATTGTGTGTCCATCTACACAATGGCGTACTGGGCATGCTCACACAGCAGTTGCAAAGGGCCATCTTGCATGCACATGGATTATAAACATGGAAGGGCACAGTTTGGAATGTACTGTGTGTCCATCTACACAACGGCGTACTGGGCATGCTCACACACTTAGCAGTTGCAAAGGGCCATCTTGCATGCACACGGATTATAAACATGGAAGGGTGCAGTTTGGAATGTACTGTGTGTCCATCTACACAACGGCGTACTGGGCATGCTCACACACTTAGCAGTTGCAAAGGGCCATCTTGCATGCACACGGATTATAAACACGGAAGGGTGCAGTTTGGAATGTACTGTGTGTCCATCTACACAACGGCGTACTGGGCATGCTCACACACTTAGCAGTTGCAAAGGGCCGTCTTGCATGCACACGGATTATAAACACGGAAGGGCGCAGTTTGGAATGTACTGTGTGTCCATCTACACAACGGCGTACTGGGCATGCTCACACACTTAGCAGTTGCAAAGGGCCGTCTTGCATGCACACGGATTATAAACATGGAAGGGCACAGTATGGTATTACTGTCCCCACATACATGAAGGCCACTCACATGTATTGACCAGTACACACTCAGGAGCTGTCACAGATGTCTCAGGTGCAGATCACAGAGGTACACACCACAATGTACAATGTAGCCCTCAGACATCACCATGTCATGGGACCAGCAATACACCACCATACATTAACACAACAACGTGTGACTCATGACCAGTGGACTGTACATAGGTCTACAGCAACTGTGCAGACTACACATGTACCGACAGGGTTCCATCATGTGTTATGCATTGCAATGATACCACTGTACATAACCAGGTTGGCTCTACACATACCAGGGGCCCTGGGTCTTACACAGCTGTGACAGATGACTATCACTGTACACCAATGAACACACATGTTTGGCTATGTCATACATGTAATTGCAGTGGATATGTGCATGACCCACACACACAACACATATGTACATAGCATAGCTTTTGCTGTCCTACGTGCAGACAAGTGGCTACGGCAATCATATGCACGCAAATGGAAGGTGGGTCCATGGCTGTTGAATGCTAACAGTACATGAGGTAGCAATGTTGACCGAGGACACATTCCCTCTGTACTAGTTACCCATGACACCCATCATATCATAAAACAGTCCATGTGTTATGTATGTCAATACACATGTCCACCAATTGCAATGCATACAAACATGGCTACATGACAGGCATGTAGGACCAACACACATGTACAATCTGTAGTGTGCATGCAGCTACCATGCATGTGCAGTAGCTGATGTAAGTAACTCATCTGTGCCTAACTACAACATGCAGTTGCAGTGCAGCCCCATCATTGACACCTGTGTATGGTGATATACTGACAATATGGTAGGATGTACAGCAGGTATGGATGGATGTGTGTACATAAAGTGGTGATCCACCTGTGTAGATGGATGTTTGCCGGGGATGGCTCACAGGTGTGTCACACGCCATCCTACCATTACATGTGCAAACAGTACGTTATGTTACCGTTACTAGACGGTGGAGACATAAAACCTACACAGCGGTCAGGTGTAACCCACAGTACGTCACTTGACACCTGTAACACTTACAACCTCACTTGTGCATATAGCGGCACAATTGCCGAAGGTAGCATTGGTACACATACTGCGGCCAATACTGCTGCATGTCTGGCAGACGTATCATCATATAGCAGGTGTATCATTCACAGTACTGCCATGTGTGTTTGCTTGTGTGACCATATATGCCACATATGATGTGGAATACATCCACATTGTTACACACCCCTGTACACTGTTGTAGAGATCTGTACATACTGCAGTGTGGAAAGCATGACGTAGGCAGGTGTGGTGCGTGTATCACACACATCAGCTATCCATATGTGTATGACATTAGTGGTCTCCACAGTGTGTGTGTGTATGTAGGTATGTATGGCTGTCTGGTGCATGGAGTGAGGGTGTATGCTACCATACAGAACACATGGGATCCCTAACCCCTCATGGTGATGCAGTCCACTACCCTGTTGATGCCATCAGTCTCAGCCGCAATGGCTACCTGTACATGTTCTTTGTCTGTGTCGCATCATGTGGGTGCACAGTACTGTGAGGGTGATGACCACATAGGCAAGGGTCCTCACCTCAACACTATGTGGTGTGCGTTAAAGTGTTGTTGACCCACGTGAGTGTGAGCATGTTCCTGTAATGTGACAGGGTATTACTGCTACACAGTGAGGCCTCATGCTATCAAGTGGCCTCTAACATTATCATTGGCCAGACCACTGTGTACAACCCCTGCACCATGTCAACATACTTGTGTTGTGACCTGGTATGGCTGTCATGTCTCTAGCCACTGTAGCCTATTAAACTGCCCACATGCTTCTGGATCAGTATTTGTGTGGATAGCTGTGTTATGTTAGACTTTCCAACAGTCAGGCTTAGGCTACGTATAGCATGCTGATATTGCCATATGTTTCTGTGAGTACTCCACAGTTACACTTGGGAGACTGCAAACAGTGCTACCTGTAGGCACATGAAAGTAGACCACAAGGAGGGACCCAGGGCATCATTACCAACATGCTGTTACTGTTGTTACCGAGACACATACTGTGAACATATAACAATGCATGCTAAACCTGTACTACATGGTATGTCTGGTGCGTGTCAACAGTACACAACTAATGTAATATACACGTCTCTCACTATTCTCACACAACTAATGTCATATACACTCCTCTCACCATTCTCACACAACTAATGTAATATACAATTCTCACTATTCTGTTTATTCTGTTCACCCTGTGCATCAGACCATTTGAGCATGTCCCTGCACCAATGGTGCGGATGACAGGGATGCGGCACAGGCTTCATCATATGCACAGGGTGATAATGTTTGCCAGGGGCATAGGCTGCACCAATGGATGACATCATGTGGGTGGGTAAGGGCCAGTGATATGATTGGAGATGTCTGTTCAGTATGCCTGTGGGTGTTGTTGTGCCCTACAGATGTCTTTGCTGTGTGCGTGTGTGTGTGCACACGGTTCTGCCTTTTGTGATGCCTACACAGGGTATTATTGACAGCTCCAGATTGTACAGACCAGGTTGTACAGCTCACTGTGTCCAGCCACGGCCACGTGACCTGTGCCTGCCAGGGGTTGCACGGGCACTACCAGGCAGAGGTACAGATTGGCTACTGTCTGACGACACATGTCCAGTGGAACTGTGTCCCCACCGGGAACATCCAGGGCCACGTCCACGTGGCCTGCTGTGTCCTGGTGTAGACACCGCAGCACCAGCTGCACTGCTACTGCTACCGGCACTATGGGAGCGGGCATGTGAGGTGGCATGCCCTCGTTGACCTGCACTAGGTGGTGTAGCTGGCCTATGTCCACGTGGCCTACGCCTCACTCCTACCAGATGTTCCAGCACAGACAGCTCACGCTCGCAGATTGGCATGCCACGGTCAAGGATTCCAACCATGTCACCCAATCGCCTGTCCAGAACATCAGCAATCTGCTGTTGAGCATTTGCCAATGCCTGGATGTTGTCATTTAAGGTACGGATAGCAGCCCTCTGCAGCCTCTGCCCTTCTCTGTTCTGCCATTCAGCACGTGCCTGTGCCGCCATTACAGTCTGGAATATGCGTCTGGTGATACCAGCTGCTGCGCTCTGTCCTGCAGGTGCATGTCTGCCAGAGGTCCTCCTACAAGCAACACCGGCCACATGCCTGTGTGGCACATCTGCAGTCATTACACTGACACCATGGTGTGTAGACACACCTTCTGTAGCTACCACACGTTCCTGTCCCACACTAACAGACGCTGACTGTCCTTCCTCTATGGCCACTGGTGATGCGGTATGTGTTGGCAGCAGAATTGTGTGCGGGTTAGAGGGGGACATAGCTGGGATGGCAACCATTGGCACAGATTCAGCCCCTGACAACCCTGCCTGTACCTCATGCATATGCTCATCACTGCTAGTATCTGTGGGGACACTAACATCAGATGGACCGCAGGAGGGTAACACACCTACATCACCTGTGAATGCAAAGAAAGACTCTAAATTACAATAGACACACACACACACAAACAGACAAACACACACAGACACACACACAGACACACCATGCATGTGATTTGACAGATGGCATGCAGCATGCCTGTGATACAGCAGAGGGCATGCAGCTCAGACATTAATAGTGTTACTAAGCATACCTCCCTGGGGTGCACACTACAGCAAGCAGGTGTCATATCAGTAGCCATGCAGTTCACACAATCATGGTAGTATGCATGCATCCCCGTGATACACCATGTGGACCAGAACAGGATAACAGTACACATGGCTGACGTGACCTTGACATGTAATCTGCTGACATGTGCATTAACATGCATACATGTCTAACACAATGGTGTCCTGACACATGTACAGCATCATCATGGGCATCACATTGCAGTGTTGTCTGTATGCCCTACAGATAGAATGCATGTTTAGCAAATGTGCATGAGCATGGAAGGGTAGTGTGAGCCATCTACATTGCTATACAGTGTGAAGTACAAACACTGTGCCATTGCATGGCATCATGAGGCATCTATATTGCTGTACAATGCATAATATGTACACATTGCATAGCCATAACTGCATGCTATGACACAGTCGTGATGTTCACCAGATCTGATATGGTAGATTTCAGTGACATCTCCACTAGGTGTGCACGGGTTTTTAGGATGTCCAGTGTACCACATCAACTGTATAATCAGTCAAATAAGGCTATAATTGGACCATGTGTGAACAATGTGCAACAGGGTGTATACACATCACATCTACTGTGTGGCTACGTGTCTCTGGCCATCACCCATGGCCATGTGTGCACATGTGTTGGCCAAATGTGTGTGATGGCCATCTATCTCACATGTCTGTGTTGCCCCATGTGACATAAACCCATGGATGTCAGATATGACCATCCACAGGGCTATGCAGACAATGGGTTGTATGTTTGGTATGTGGGGTATGGGTCATGGGATAGTGTGACAATATTGCAGCCAGAACACTACGTGTCTGGGACATGTCAGATGGCACATCACAATGTGTGCACCCAATGCAGGGGCATATAACATAATGGTGACACCTGTGGGCTGCCCATATCACAGCTCACTGTGTGGTACTGTGTGCGTACCACACATGTTGTTCCAATGCATACTACATATGCCTCCATTGTAGAACACCTCCACCATTGTATGCACAGCTGACCACACATGTAGCAATGACAACTACTGTGGTTTCATGTCAGTGTATCATTTTGTTTGTATATATTGCACATGGGTGGCCTGTGTGAATGATGGGTGATGTGACCTGGATATCATGACTGGAACGAACATCATGTGTGCAAGTGTTAACTGGCCACATGGCAAATAGATCTACGCCTTAACATGCCTGATACTGATGACAGTCTCACCTGCAATGGACTCATGTCTGTGCGGCACGCCAGAGGTACCTGTATAGGGGTGACACAGCAGTATGAACATTATCCATGACTGTATGACAGCCACAGGGTGCACTGTGCATGTTAACACAATCGCCTGTATAATAGCATATAGTATGCACATGTGTGCATACACAGGGTAGCATACGGTAGTATGCAGCATGTGTGTCCACATATCTTGCATATGTTGTTACTTTACATAATGTACAGTGACACATGCAACTAAATGGGATATAATAGCCATATGTGCAGTACTGACTTACCAGGCAACTCCAGGCTCATTGGTTGGGAGACACCCACCTCCACGATGGCAGCTACTGTTTGTAGATGCTGTTCTGAGGGTGTCCCCAGACTGGCCAGTAGCTCCTTGGTGTGTGTGAGTGGGGGCTGGGTTGGTGGCCCACCACCTGTTCCACCTTGTTTCCTGACGATTGCAGTGGCATGCTGTTTTGCATGTCGTATTAAGTCTGTGCAGTGTCTGCGCACCTGCTGGTAGGTGCGGTTATGGCCACCCACATCGTTCACCCTCCTGCGTAGATCCTGCCACAGGTCGTCCCGCTGCTGGGCATGCTGTGGCACATGGCTGAACAACAACTCATAGTTCTCATGGAGGTGTGGGATGAGGACATCATCCTCCTGGCAGCTGTACGCTGGACGGTGTGTATGAGGAATTATCTGTAAGACATAATGATGGTGACAGGTCACAGTTTCAGAGATGTATAGAGATACTGCTGCACATACATTTCTATGACATCTAGTACATCTGCACAGTTATCTTTGCAAATCATCATGACACTGACATGACTGATGTGTATGTGTCACACACATGTCACACCCGTTATGCATTGGATATCATCACCATATATGTGTGTCACCTCATTACAGTGTTCATACTCCATGTGACTGCTGTCTTGATGTGGGCATGTCTATTTTCCTGCACTGGTGTTCTTACCTATCTGCACATGCCTGGATGTGTCCACGGTAATGCTGTTGACCCTGATGCTGTGTATATGTCACATATCAACACAGACACAGCCTTAATGGACTTGAGCAGTGACAATGCACACATATGCATGGACAACTGTACATGCATGTGTTTTGCCATATACATCTACACAGCACTGTACAGCTGTTCAACATCCTGCCATGGATTGACTGTGTTGCACATGTGATAGACATGGGACAATGGCTAGTCGGACGTCATTCGCAGGGATGGTTATCAAACATAGCATGTACGGGCAAGGTTACCTAGCTGTAACAGACAGCCATTATGCCACCACGAGGTGCATCAGTGCCCCATTACTGATCCAGACAGTTGATACTACAGCTACCATGTGGCCATCACACCATGTATGACTGTGATGACATGTGCAGCTTTGATGGACAGGGTTGCATGGTATGGCAGGAGTATGTCACAGGTATGGCACAGGGATCTGTCCAGCATGTGGCATTCCTAGTAGTTGGATGGTGGCTGTCCATGACGTATGTCTTACAGATCAGGATATGGACATGTAGCATGTCCATCATCATGGTGTAGCAAATGTCTTCATGCAAGGTAGACAGCATGCTGTGTAGTGGAGGTGAGGATTGTTATGGCTGGTATCGCCCATCCACGTATGGCCATTACCCCTTGAAGGTGGTATGTGGTCCGATATTGGTCACCCCAGTGCTGTATATGCCTGTCCCATGATCTCTGTGCTCATGGATGGCACCCTGTCAAGACATGGGTACCTTGTATGACTACCTAATGGGCCTGGAGACATCACCAAGTCAGGGAGGTGTACTGCACAGCACCATCCCTTACACAGTGTCCATAATGTTGACCACAGCCTAGGTGGTAGTTAATGGGTACAGGGATGTTCACCTAGCAGTGACAATGCTGATATCATCCATCAGAATGTGCACATATGTCACACACCTCACCCACACAGCCCATTGTGTATGTTGTTCACAACACTGACACAGCTATACTCATAGGTCATGCCCATTCACATCCTTACTTACACAGATGCCTAACATTTGTTTGTGTGGTATGGGCTACAATGAGGGTGGGGTACAACACATTAACCCTGTTCTACTGTAGCTGGCACTGGTGTGATATGCACATGTCACTATGGCACCTTTTGTAGTTGTGAGTCTGTCAACAGGCCACTGGTAGAACACTCCTGTGACATACAAGGGTATTTGTAATCAAACATCCGTGCTGTGTTGTACATCTGTACTGCTAACATCTACAGTGATAATGGTTCATGGATATGCACACCATACTCAGCAGGGTTATAGTGTGGTGCCACCCATTATGACTGTCGTCACCACTTGTGGGTTGATATTATCCAACACCCTGTCTGTATTGTATGGTCATGCTAGGCACTTGTTCAGAACTTGGGCGCATGTCATGAGCTACTGATTAATATAGCACCCATTCCACACCATTTCCCACAGGTACACTGGCTGTCCTACAATTTCCAGCTTGCTTATGGTACAACAGCTGTTGTACACACGTAACGCACATATCCTGTGAGACATGTTTGTATATACAGGCATGTCCAACTGTCAATTACCAGTGCTATTGCCTGTCTATATGATGGATATGTCATACACGTGGCAATAGAGCAATTGTGTCATGTACACATTCAATACTGACCTCACAACATACGACACTACAGCCTGTGGGGGAAGCACCTATGCAGCCGTGCTGGGGGTAATGCTGTCAGCAACCCTGACTGCACCTGACAGTCATGTGGGGATGTGTAACATTGCAACACACCCCACTCATCACACAGTCTCACATGATCTCCACCACAGGCCACACATACGAAGACAACTTGTGCAGTACCTCTCCATACTCTGTGTAGGCACCAGAGGCAGCCCCCGTCACGGAAAACAACATCACCAACTTATAGCCCACAGACTCATATGTTATAACATACACAACACACCAGTCATAGGTGACTCTGTAGGCGGTCACAATGCAGTACCACACAGCAGGCTACACAAGGCGATAGTCGCTTACATCTTGCTGTCGGGTAACTGGTTCTGCAACATAACCTATGCACCCATGCCACACCTCACCAGGTACGATGTGACTGACATTCTCCATGTTTGTGTGACTACCCTGAGATGCCACTTCACAGACTACGTGTGCAGGGACATGCAATAGCTCACCAGTCTTGTAGCCCTAAAGGTGTGGGCCAAGCCCTGGGGAGCATTATGCATTCATCCAGACCCAATACCACTGTACACCGACTGACTGTGTCACTTCAACAGCTGCCAATGCTTCTGCTGTCTTTCCACAGGCATTTGGTATCTGTCTGCTTTGACTGACCTGGTCAAACACAATGCTTTGGCACAGATGACCTGCACCTGTCATCCCTGGGAGTACAGATCACATGTAAGGCTCTTGCTGCTTCTAAACTGCCTGTCTTGCACAGTTTCCAATAACAGTCACCGGCAGAACGGGAACTGGCAAGCAAGACATGGGGTCATGTGACACAATGCTTGCATCTTCCTCTGTGACGCACGCAGGCAAGGCACACCTTATAATGCACCACTCCAATATCTCTGCAGTGACTGGGACCTGCCTCTAGGCTCTGCAGAGCACACCTGCAATGACAGGTTATAGACAGACCATACCTTTCAGGCACATACCTGGACCAGCACACCCACAGCTGAGGTGTTCCCATATCCCACTATATTGTACACACATCCTGGCTAGTTACTTAGCACAATGCATCAGAGGTGCTCCATGTGCAACTCACTGTGTCCGGAACTGCTATACACATCATAACAAGCTACAGATACAACAACATACCCCACGGTTACCAGACCTCCTTTGTTGGTGTACTGGACAGTGGGGCTTAGACAGCTACTACTGATGTGTGACTGACACTACCCCACACTTAACTGGGATAGCCACTCATATACCAACACATCCATGAGTCATAACCTCCACTCAGATGGATCAACCCATACACACCACCTCCAAGACCAACATTAACCTTGACATGAACACTACCAACATGTGACTGGTGTTCCACACCTGGGGTTATCCCCTCATTGGTGGATTCCGAACATATGCTAATCAACCTTGTTAGCCACATCCCGGCACCACACCCTTCACGGCATACACAGTACATGAGTACTACAACACCTACTACAGACGTCTTATGACAGCGGTTATTAACGTCATGACACCCGTGCAGATGGACGATGCACATACAAATGCTGAAACATACCCCAGTGCACTTCATTAGCACATACACGACTGCATGGATCATGCTATTCCACACAGAGCCATGATGGTACACACCAGATAACAGACACCACTCTGGTGGTCAGGTTCCATGGACATAATGTACAACAACAGGTGGAGGCTGTTGCACAGTGGTGTACAATCCCATGGGTGGGGTAGCTCATTGGTCAGCCTCGGTAGGGCCACAGGATCCCTCATCACATACTCTGAGACTAGCTACGTCAACATTACTGTGACACATTCCGGGGTGTACAACAAGGCATTATGGCGGTATGACAGTAGTCGATGGCAACACCCACATCTGCTCTCACATACAACAGTCACTCAGGAACATTACAGACCCAGGTGATGTTGGCAACATGCTGGCGGATGGATTCAATGCTAACATTACACCCTGTCACTCATTACATGGCCACAATCCATGCAGGAACATTGCGGTGTCCCTGCGGTCACACCTACACAGTACTAACCTGCACTCTATATGTCCTGGGACACTGGCCCCATGTCACCTTCTAAAGTCCTAGGCTGTGATGTCCACAAACCTCTGAACAACATGTCTCCCCACTAGGCCACCATATTCAGTGATAGCCTTGTATCAGACATTGTGGCCCCTGAATGTCACACAGCAACATTTCTCACACTCCACACAGCTGGCACCACAATGCACGAGTGGGACTATAGTCCTACACACCTGACTGGACTGTTCTGCACAGCTATGGGGCACATCATCAAGGACGTCATTCACAGAGACATTGTTGGGCTCCGGTCCTTTGATGCCACCCAGGTTGGACTTGTTAGGGCCAGAGCATAGCCCCTACACTTGGTGGACTCCTTTCATACAGTTACCAGGGTAGTTGATGATGGTACGGTAGTCCACACATCCTACATTGTCCTCTCATTGCCTTACAGCACCGTTCTCCATTCTGGTATTGACAACATACACATCCACTTGCACATCGTACCTTATGTCTCAGGATGTTATGCAACGTGGCTCTTGGACAGGACACACACAATGAGGCAGCATACCATAGTACCGACTGCATTTCAGTTACATTTGGCATACCACAGTCCTCAGTCATAGGGCCCCTCATGTTCAGTATATTCTTCCCTGAGGTACAGGCTAGCACAGAGGGACTTTCCCTGCCTAGCTTTACACACCCCTGCATACAAAGTGCCATGACTGATCCACCAGCTGATACTGACTCCATCTATACGGGTGTCACTGTGACAAATACCTGATATGAATATCATGGCCTCAAGCTGCATGACACATGTTGCATGAACATCACCTTTGCATTACACCATTCACCCACTGACTATCACATAGGTGGTAGTCCCCTACATACATGTCACATTGTACATGTTTGTAGTACACACGTATGTCGCACCCACTCCTGTGGTTACCGTATTGCCACTGTGGCGTGGATATCCTTCTACGTGGCCACACATATCTGTACTGGGTGTGTAGCTGGTACATGGGCACCCATTGTATCTCTGAACTCAGAACTTCTACACACAGTCAAGGGTACACCACCCCATGCAGGGTGTACCTTGCACAACAGCTACAGCTTTACATACCACAACATTAACACGCCATGACATTTATTGAGCTCTGACAATTAAAGTATGCGGCTGTACTGCGGACACCACGTCTGCACACATTTGCATACTACATACTCAGGGGTGACCTCTGCTGAACAGACAGGGCCCATGTCCACAACAATATTTATGGATATACTCCACATATGCGACATAAGCAAAAGCCACTGTGAGCAACATGCTCATGGATATGTGCACACACGCAACAATGAGTGGGATGTGCTTGTGGGTTACATTCCCACACCGGACACTCACCATGCTTTGGAACATGAGTCCTATGTACATCACGCAGGGACACTCAGTAGCACTGTTCATGGGATACCTCCCTTGGTGGTTGGGAGACACATGTACGCCAGGGATCACTGCAGTGGCTGTACTGTGCAGAGGTGCAGGTAACACATGGCTCTGCTGTTCACAGGACACTACCCTAGAGAGGTGCCACTGGTGTGAACACTGTAGTTGTGCTTACACATAGACTTGCCAGGCTGCATAGTACCCCACTATGAACCTGTGGAGCTATTACATGTCCTTTGTGCATGGTTACTTGGTAGCCCTTCCATTTAGATTAACTATCATGCTATAACAATGTCCCGTGCCTACAAGCCATATGTATCCTGTTATTGTACATGCCAATAGACGATACCTTTGGTATGCATGATATGCCTGTTATGCTGTGTAGAATATCTGACATATCTACCCACAATACTATACAGTACACATATTTCACATAGTATCCCATAATGCAAAGCATACTTGCACAGCGGGACCACCTTAGACATGTCATTATCGTTATATGCCCATACACTTGCCTACTGTGACAGTATATCAACATATACTATCCCCTGCTATGGCACGTACTTGTTGGACATACCCTACCACTGACGGCGGGTTGTATGGAATTGTTCTGTTTAAAGCCCTCATGTAGCATCCCTTGTGGTGTCTGTGATGTGTACCTTGTGGCCCACTGCTGGACGCACAGTTTCTACAAGCATTAGTATGCTCAGCAAGACATCACTACATAAATACCTTTTCCCACTTTATGCATTGCGGACACGTGTAATTTATGCAAACCAGGCTATACATACAATAAATAATTAATAAAGAACATGCTATACATAAACTTACATACCGAGTGTTCTACATACCTTGTTATCGTTACGGAGTTTCGTCTCTATCTCTCTCACACTGCTTAAACAGGTATTTTGTATGCGCATACGGTTTGAATGTCTGGCAAGTCATCCTTATATACGTCAATACCTGTAACATGTGGTTTCCTCCTACCAACTGGTGTTCCTGAGTGACTAATTACTTGCAAATCAGCTGTGCAGCTACTCCATTCGCCAATTATGCGGCAACAGTAGGGTATAATTGAATTCACCACTTGAGCGTTGCCCATTTGCCCTACCTTCGGGGAGACGGCCTGTATTGTGTTTTGTTATGTGTAATTGCAACTGCTATGCATAGAGACAAGTATACTTTGGATTCATGTCCCCCGTGGATTGTGTGTGACAGCTAGAGTATGTGGTTCCACATGTGGGTGTACCTGTCATCCCAACGTCTGATGATGGACTATTGCAAACAAAACCTGTCACATCGCCGTTTGTTCCATTATACAACGGCTGCAAATTTGCATGGCACCTTTAATTGTGTCTCTCGCAAGGTATGTTGATGGTTCTGCAGATGTAATTGACTGACTGGATGTTTGTGCTGTTATTACAGTCTGTATTGCTATAGTTTCTAGTGTGGGGGATGACGGCGGGTGTACGTAGCATATACAGGTTTGTGGGGCTTGCATTTCTACATATTCCATATATATGTGTGTGGGCTCCGTCCCTAATTAAAGAGCTATCAGTTAGTAGACTTATGTTACTGGATTGTACATTGGGCCGTTGTTAATTGGTATAGTATGCAGGTGAGGTTGATACTTCCATACCTATGGAATTGCAGCGATCTGTAAAGGGATATGTCTAAGTGACAGCTATCCCGTGTATTTCTGTCCCAGATATTTGCAGTCATTGCGGTTGTGTTGGTAACAGAACCTCTTTGCCATGGGTTGCCACCTTTTCATATGGACATTGTTGGACACTTGCGGGACACACAGCGGTGTTTACAGGCCAACACATAGCCACGGACAGTACACAGGTTAGCACATACTTGTGTCCTCTATACATACCTATTGTTGTGGGACTTTGGCTACTTATTGCATTTGACATTTACGTTTCTTACATACAGGCATAACTATTTAATGCAACTATTACATTATATATGGGACATATTAATGTCCTACAATCTCGGACATTTGCCCTTTGTAATGTTTTATGTCAGGACACACCTGCCCAGTGAGGGGCTGTCCCTCCTACTGTGGGACAGGTGGTAACCGTATGCCTATGGCTAGCTATACCCACACTTACCATAATGATCTACCTCCAACTTGGCACTTACAGACACATGATGCGGACACACACACACATTACAGTCACACGGAGATGCACACGGCTCCCTCAACACACACATACACAGACTATGGCACTCACAAACACAGTACATACGTGGACCGCAACACCGGCAGCAGTAACTAAATGTCCCTTCATATCATCATACTATTGCTCGCGGTTGTACTGTTCCGGTACTGTGTTCTTTCGGTCTTTCAGCCTCGTGGTTACACATGTCGGTATGTTTCACATTCCATTGTTGGTGGTATCCTATTTATTTGTACCTCCAAGGTGTTATGAATGTCGTTGACCTATCTCTATATATTTGCAGATATCGCTGAATCCATATATATCAACATATATCACTCTATCGCCCTTTCTATCTGTATTATATATATGTATATATGTGTACATATATATATATATATATATATATATATATATATATATATATATATATATATCTGATGGGGAAAGTGACAGGCAAGCTACACCTTTCATTGTGTACTTGTTGGTGTATACTTTTTCCTGCACTCCGCACATTTGTGTCTGTACCTGTCACATTACACACCTGCCATAGGTTAGGTTACCAGCTGTCCCACTCTGCGAGGGACAGTCCCTCTTTGGGCAGTTGTGTCCTGCAAAATATTTGTAAACATGGCAAATGTCCTGTGATTTTAGAACATACTTATTTCCTATGGTTTATGTAATAGTTGCATACAACAGTTATTCTGTATCTGAACCACCTGTATGTTATAGAAACAGAATAAGTAAGTAAACATTACAAGAATGAGCTGTTATCTATGCAAAACAGTGAAGTTCTGTTAAATGCAGTGACTGTCATGCATGTTCCCGGTCCCACGTCCTGCAAGGGATGTAACGTAATCCCGAAGGCACGAGTAATGCATGTCGGATGCAGGTCAGCAGATCATGTTTAGCACACGTTAGGGGGAATATGCATTGCCCACTGCTGGTGTTTACGCGTTTAAATATGACTATATGCATATGCGCGAAACAGGGATAAGCTTCACCGAATATCGCGCAGATCACGGTCAATGATGTCCAGAACAGGTGGAACTAGCATTATTCACCCCTGTACTAATAGCGCCTGCTCTGAAGGGTAAAACGACCACTGCCAGGAGTAGAACACGCAATCATGTATAGAATCACCTAACACTATTGCTAGCCAAGATGTACCTATGGTAGGGTTGCCACCTCTTCAAATGACCAATGTGGGACATACAGCAGATGTCTGTAGGCCGACACATACACTGTTTGCCCCGTTTGTTGTATGGCCTCTGACTTGTCAGCTGCCGTCGATTGGACGCCGTGAGTTGATTGGTGTTGATTGCTCATTAGTACTCCAATTACCCTGCTTCTGCATTTCCTTCTTTTCTTCCCCTGCCCTTCCTGTTTATGCTATTGTTCGCGGCGCATGCATCCGCTTGCCGGGTTTCGGGCAATTTTTCATCCCTGTACACATGCGCTTTCGGGCACCATGTGTGCTCTCAGCTACACGGTTCTATACCTTTCTCCCCACCCCTGTCCTGCAGCTTTGCTTAGCAATGGCCAGGCCTGATTTGCATAGCTCCAATGTGCTTACTGATACGGTGGCACACCCCTGTGCTGATGTCATGTATCACCTCTGATACACTCCTCGGTGTTATGGCACTGCACCGTCTGGTACATCCTTAATCCGGCGGGATGTTTGCGATTCAGTATTACCAGCCTCATTTGCATGGCATTGACTACTAATTCATAGTTACAGCGCCGAACACTGTCGCGGGCCCTTGGCAACCCTTGCGCCTTGCCTGTGGTGTACCAGGCCTTCCATTGCTCATTATGGTGAAATCATGCTTTGTCTCACATTGCGATTTTCTGCCATTTGTATATATTTCCTTTGTATTCCTGTTCACGCACGCATGCTCTGCGGTTGTACTGTGTGTTACTGTGGCCATGACATTAAATGTTGTTTTTTAGTTGTTGTGCATCTTTTCTTATGCCATTGGCTGTGTATTTAGCCATTGGCATATGTTAACTTTGTAATACATGAGTCTGACCCGCTTCCATAGCTCCGATGTTCTGTTTGGGAAAATGTAAACCGTGTTTTTTTGGTTTACATTTCCGTGGGCTTCTGCTACGGCTGCACCACTTCATGACTCGCTATATGCCTTCATTTGCATGGTGCGACACTGCACATGGGGTGATTAGCATACCTAAGCCGAGGGCTGCGCAGTTCTGGCATACGCCGGTAGTGCACGTGGAATTGGATCGTACCTGAATCGCTCGACGGCCATATTTGGCATTATATCGCCTACGCTATGCCTATGCCTAGTGCAAGCTTCATGAATCCGGGGGAATGTATGGCTGTCACTCTGCTCAAAATATTGTTTTAAGCACACCAATTTTATTTTGTAACTGTGAAACATTACCAGTCACTTTAACTACATCACTGTTAGCCATAATGCATTTATGCAAATAAGAAACTAGGTAACAGGTTAAATATATCTGCAAACCCCACCTAGGACAGTTTGGAGTGCACCAGAAACTCAGTAACTGTGCCCAACTAATCTGCCTCCAAGGAGTTTTTTTAAATATCTGGAGAAATGCTTAGAGGCATCATTTTTGTTTGCCCCTCCCAAAAAGCACAGTAGTCAAAATCATATTGTATTTAAAGTTGACCACAGCACCTCTGAACTAGTCACTCGAGAAATTAGGGAAGCATTAGCAAACAATATTTTCAATCATGAAATGTAACATGCCTTTTGTCTAACAGTAGATCTTGCAATAATGCTGTTTCCAATCAACTATCAAAAGGGCATTGTTAGACCTCACTCTAATGGACCTCCTGCATATCCACAAAACAAACACCATCAGAATTACCCATTCTAAAGTCTTAAACCTTGCCTGTGATATAAATAGGACCTGCTGGACAGACAGGTATGTATCCCAGAGACTACTCTGTCTATGGAATAGGGTTCCCATCCATGTGAAGTAGGGTTCCTCCCTAACCAAATTCAAGTGTGACTTGGACAATTGGATGTGGAACAGGAAATTCATCTCTGGTTTGGTACCAATATTTCTAATAGACACGAGCAACCTGTAAATGGTTCATCTCCCAAGCCCCTGCTTATAAATGTTTCATCTTCCAAGCCCCTGCTTGAACTTATCAAGGGTATCAGAGCTTGTCAGAGATTTTGGGATGCAGGGCTAGGCTTGGAGAGGCCCTTGTGCTCATTATCCTAGTAAACACCTATAAACCTATGAACCTATAATAAAGTCAATTGATTTTTAACCCTCAGTGGTCCAGGAGGGCATCACCACAATTCATTATGAAATGAAAACTGCATTACAATCACAGAAATAACTGTGCTTGTTTTACATACAATGCCTTTTAAATTGCTTAAACTAGAGATACACTTTGTCATTTAGATATAAATGGTCTGGTAGTAGCTATTCTAGCAATCTGAGATCTTAGAATCATGGACATCTACACTTAAACGTTTAGCCTTTGATCATACTAACAGAATAACAGCCTCTTCAAAAACAGCATCATCTACATGTAATAAACTCTCATCAGACTTACGGGATAATAATCCCTTGAACTCTTCAAAACTAAATCGCACAAGCCCCTAACTTACTTCTACTTATTCAGTCAATCTTCTGACAGTGGCTGACTGCTTTCACCTTCACCTTCCTTTCTACAATCTAAACCAAGCCAGTTTGCTTACATTTTGCTATAACATATTAGCCAGCAGTCTATCTTTATTGCAGAGAATAATCTGTCTCACCCTTAAATAACCTACTGACACATTGCAACACTTGTACTATATTTTTTATATTTTCTCCCCAATATATTTCTTATTTTCTTACCAATCAACATGATTTTGGTTAATTTAAAGTTGGTCTGTGTTTGACATATTATCAGATAAAAGATTAAGTATTGTCTCTATTGTAAATGTATGAATAACAATATAATGCATGTCTAGTGATTGTGAATTATGTTTGATTCAAAGCTGATTATATTCCATTTTCCTGTTAGTCAATTCATATGCTTATACAAACTTACTGTTAATGCCCTGTGTGCATATGGCCTGTGTTGTGATTTAAAATGGTTGCTAGTCAAGTCCATTTACCAGTGTCAAAACAGTCAAACATGAAATCATAAAATTGGAATATGCTGGTAGTGAGGGCATTTTTAATGTTGCATGAAGAACTAGTAAATGTATGTTTATGAAGAAGAGTTGTGGTTGCACTTTGAAGCCAACAATGCCGATGCCACAAAGAAGGGACCAATTTTACCTAATGCAATGGGCCCAGGAACATACAACATGCTATGCAGTCTTGTTGTGCCAAAATCCAAACTATAAGTCCTTTCAAGACATTTTGCATGTGATTGATGGGTCACAGCAAGAGACAAAGTTTATGTGCTGCTGTCTTGTACTATCCACTATCCACCTGGGCGGCCACAGTGGTGCAGCAATTAGCATTGCCACCTCGCAACAAGAGATTCTCTGGTATGATTCTCAGTTGGGGTGCCTTCTGTGCGGCGTCTGCATGTCCTCCCTGCAGTCACATGAGTTTCCTCCAGGTGCTCCAGTTTCCTCCCACATCCCAAAGTCATGCTGCACTTGGACTGGACACTAAAATTGGCCCTAGGTATGAGTGTGTGTGTCTTCTGTGGAAGGTTGGGTGTTGGACTGGCAACTCGACACTGTAAAACTCCACTGCCAATCTTTCTGTGGACCATTGTTCTGCAGTGGCAACCCCTAATGGGAAAAGCTGAAAGAGGATAAGTCTCGTACTATCCACCGACTTACAGTGGGACACTTATTTTAATCCTTACAACTTACTAATTGGCAACACATTGTTTGGCAACAATAGTGGATAGTATGAGGCAACAGTACATAAACTTTGTCTCCTGTTGTGAGCTTTCAATCACAGCAGCAAACAGCTCAATTTACCTTTGCCACTTTGACAGATATGAAGGGGAGGTGTTTAGGGGGATGGAAGATGAGTTTAGGGACTACAACTCAGGCATAACAAAAGAATGAAAACTGGCCACTTTAGAAAGAAAAAGAAGAAACAGGCACTGAGGATATAGTTCTATGTGATTATCCCTGTTTGCCTTTTAAGTAGTCATTGAAAAGCAAGAAATGGTAATTAAACCTGGCTGACCAAAACAGGGTATATGTGAAAACACGTGAAGTCAATGCATTGACAGGAGTTTAGGGATATGATGTAATATTTTAAAGCCAAACACTGCATTGTGGGATACCTACAGGTAAACTAAAAAATCAAGTCAAGATGCCAGACTCCATGTGGGACAGAATCTGTAATTGCATTTAAAAATATAAAACAACTTTACAGAGTCCAAACATGCTGTTAAAATGTAGGAAACATCAAAACATGATAAAAATCATAACAGTAGCACTCTTTCCTCTGCACTCTTTATTGACCTCTTAAAAGCCTTTGACATGGTAAACCACCAGCTACTTTTGAATATACTTAAGTCTCTCTTACTTGATACACAGGCATTACAGTGGTTTAAATCCTACTTAGAAACTAGGCAACAGGCAGTGCTTTGGGATAATAATCTATCTACCCACCTTCTTGTTACCCTTAGTGTCCCTCAAGGTTCTATATTGGGCCTTCTTCTATTCTCAGTTTTTATCAATGATCTAAATGTAAAAATCCCTCAAGCGACCTGCAAACAATATGCAGACGATTCCACATTAATATGTTCTGCTTCTGCTTCTTCTGAACTGCTATCCCTTACCCAAAATGTCTTTGAAATAGTAGAAAAATGGTTCTTACAGTGCTGCCTCCTCCTTAACCCCCACAAAACAAAATTATTGCTCTTCACTTCTACACAAAAGTCCTCTCCAATTGACTTCACAATCAAATCTAATAATGGCACTGTCATATCTCCTGACACAACCACCAAACTCTTAGGAGTAATAACAGACCACAACCTTAACTTAGATACTCACATCAACACTACAATAAAATCAGTTAACAGAAAACTAGGCTCCCTTTATAAGATTAAACCTTTCCTTACTCCTATAGCTAGAACTACTATTGCCCACACCCATCTCATCTCTACCCTCCTCTATGACTCACCTATTTATACTAATCTATCTAAAAACAATTTCAACAAACTGGCAACTTCCTATAACAACATTGCCAGATTTGCCACTGGCTCCCCATTTAGAACCCACCGCTGTCATAATCTAAAACAACTAGGCTGGCTGGAGCTGCATAATCAGCTTAAATTTCACCAACTTATTATCGCCCATAAGACCCTTTATCATCTTAGCAATACTCCAATACTCATGAGTCTAATCACCCCCCTATAAAAATCTTACAACCCTACGCTCAACAAATAAATTACTGGTATCCATACATAAATAAAGCAATAAAGCAGGGGATTCACTTTTCTCTAACACTGTGGGGAAAACTTGTAACCTACTTCCCTGTGAACTCTCATCTCTTTCTTCAACACTACTATTAAAAAAGAAACTCAAACTACGCCTTACAACTCACTGGCTATGCCCATGTTCTAACCCAGACTAAGAATCCCCTTCCTGCTATGTGCACTATATACTAATTTCACTATTGCTACATTAAGCCTAGCTCTTTCATACACCTCTGAGAATCTGATCAGTTAAGCTAAGTTAAGACTGTATGAATGCTGTCCTTCTTAGGAACTACTATAGAATATGTAGCTGTATACCTAGCTTGGACTACATGAATGTGTCTCTGCCTTCTAAATAATTTTTTCTTCTTTTATTGTTTTTCTTTCTTAAAATATGTTATTTCATATGATTACTAAGTTGCTATGTAAATAACTGCATTAGTCTGAAAAGTGTACTGTATCTGAAGTTGCTACTATCTGTTTAGTGGAGCTTATCCCTCCGGGCTTCTACTGAAAATGGACATCTATCCAGCTAGACTAGCCCGGTCAACAAATGTAAAATAAATAAATAAATAAAATTAACATGATTTTTCAGCCTGCGTTTGTAGTTTTGCTTTTTTCTATGCTGCTAACACCTTCACTAAATTACATTCTGTACCATGCCTTCAGATCAAGCAGGTACTAACATAAATTATAGGTTTACTTCAGATTATGTCAGCAGGACTCATTAGTGTACTCTCATATACTGCACTGGCTTGAACGTAAGAATTATTTGAAATTCTTACACTAGAAACTTGTCCATTCTATTCTACTCTTTCTTGAAGTCTCTTGACATTCAGTCACTTTTTAAATGGTATGAATTCTTTCATACCTTGTGCTCAGTAAACTCTCACCATGTCTGCACTCCTCTCTCCAGTAATCACAGTGGTGATAGTACTTTCAGAACTATGATATCTACAGCATGGAATAAATGCTGCCTTGACCTATGTCAAAACAAGTTAAAAACTTGTTTCAAAAAGCCTTCTTACATCTTCATTCTGTCTGGCATTGTAGCTGTTCTGTGCAGAATGCACACATTCTTGATCTATGAAACCGTGTTTTCCATTTTTCTCTACTTCTCCTGTGTCTATTCTCCTCAATGCCTACATCACGCTTTTACAATAAGTTTCCTCTATATGCATATTTTGTTTTCCTTAGTTAACATTTTGCATAAACTTTATAATTATAAATGTCTTAAAAGTCTTTCAGCTTTTCCTGGTTAGGGTCGCCACAGCGGAACTCCGGTTCGCTTATGATTGGCAGTAGATTTTATGGTGCCGAGTTGCCAGCCCGTCTCCCAACCTTCAACGAAGGCGCACCCATTCACGCTCGCACCTACCTGCATGTCTTTAACATCATTCAACCGCGGGGAGGACATGCAGACTCCACACAGAAGGCGCTCCAGCCGTGAATCAAACGGGAGAACCTCTTGCTGTGAGGCGACAACACTAACCGCTACACCACCGTGGCTTCCTTTATAATTATAATTAATTATAAATGTATTTTGATAAATAAGACAAGTTAAGAATTTTCCTTTGTCTATAATATTTGTGTCTAATTTATTTTCATAGCTGACAATACCTGATTATTTTTACAGTAAAAGTTACATTCATATACATCTGAGATATTTTTCAATATATTTGATTGATTTTATATTATATATTCATGTTTTATTATTGTGAATATTTATTCTCAGTCCTGTACTGAAAATGAACCCACCCAGTCATACCTATCCAGTCAACACACATTAAATAACTAAATATGCAAGTGACCAGCCAACAAATAAAGCTAATAGAAAAATATTCCTGTATTACAATGCTGACATACAAACATTGTAGCAGATAAACACAACTTCAAAATCATTGCATGATACAGAATGACTTTCCATACAACTACATTTGAAACAGAAATAAAAACACTCTTATGGGACTTAAAGAGTTAAACAGGCAGACTCAGGAAAACTGATTATTATGTTTTTGTTAATGAAAATACCTTACAAAAATTGTATATAGATCATCCAGGACTAATAACATACTTGATATTATGATAAGAGATACTGTATCAAATTATTCTTCCCACCTACCACCACAGTTACCTTCTCACTACTGAACACTAACCAACCACCATTCTTAACCTAAGAACTGGTACCTACAAACTAGGAAATGTTTCCTTCTTTGTAAACATGGCAAAGGTAACTACACTGAACTAAATGATGTCATTACTAATACAGAGTGGGAAAACATTAACTGGGATTTAGAGAAGGTGACCACTCATGGTAAACCCTACAAGTGCCCAGCCCTCATGACAACTCTCTCTGATTCAGAGACTGCCCTACTGCAGAGATTTTCTTCCAGTAGAAAAGTCATTGCAGAGGCAGTCCTACTGGCTGTTCTATGGGATAATGAGGCAATGTGGGGGTGCTGCTAATTCTAGTTAGTCATGTGCTGTCCACAGACACATTTACACTTTTTCAGAAAATATCATGCAGCTATGTAAATGAATTTAGCCAAAAGATAGTGGTCATCCATTCAGGTCAATGACTCAAATCAAGAGGTTGGGACTGACATAATGCTTAAGGTGTTTGCCTGACAAACACAAGGTACAGGGTTTGATTCTTACCTTGGGCAAGTTATCTAGGCTTAAAATAGCTCAAAAGGACAGCTAGTCTAGTACTTAACTATGAGCTATGTGCTATAAATAAGAGAGACCACTTTGTAGACAAGTGGACAAAAGTTCTGTGGTACCATAGTGGTGGGTTGTGTGTGTGTGTGTGTGTGTGTGTGTGTGTGTGTGTGTGTGTGTGTGTGTGTGTGTGTGTACCTGGGTAGCTGCAGTATGGGGTTTGGTTGGGGATAATGAGGGTATGTGGGGGGTGATGCTTGTGTCAATGTGCTTTTAGGTTACAAAACTACCAACAGAAATTACTTGACAGCATGGGTAGTAAAAATGGGTGATTCAGAGACATGTAAATTTTCCAAGAATGATGTCTTCCTCATTGCAGCTAACAATGTCTCTCAATCAGTTTTTTCTGCAATCATGTATAATTGCAGTTTACTTGGGTTCAGGTGATTTCCTTGAATCTCAACCATCCTTAATGACAAATATATTGACTGGCAGGATGCATATAAAAATGTTGATATCATCATTAAAGAATGAATCAAAAATATATAGTGATCAGGCAAAAATATTTTACTAGTCCAAAGAATTAACTGCTATTTCGGAACTGTAACATTCATAAGCTGAAACACCTGATGTTCACAAGGTCATAACAAGGCCAAAATATGCATATCCACAGCTAGTGGGGTTTGACTTTATTGGCCTGAAACTGTCCATTAAAATCATGAAACAAGTCATGGGCATTCAGAATTGCCAATAAGCTGAAACACCTGATGTTTATAAGGATCATTTGCATATATCCCATGTGCCTCTGAAACAAGAGATTTGGGAGGTCACTCAGTGGAAGTTCTAGCTTTGCTGGAGTTTTCATTTTATTTTTACTGATTGTTTTTGTCAGTGACCTTCTCACTTATTGTTTTAAACAAATTAACAGGAAATATAATTTATGAATTAAAAAAACTAAGTAAAAAGAAAGTTCCACTTAAAATGCAAAGATATCTTTCTATATTGTTAAAATCAGTTAGATTAGACAAGCATCTAACACTTAATACAGCAAAATGGATTCTTTATGTCACAAAAGAGGAAAACAGTGAACATAGCATACTGCTGATAAATAATGCAGTAACACCCAATGCACATTTAGTTGCAGATACACTGAGAGACAAATTCAATCCATCCATCCACAACCTCTTTTCCCCATTTTTTGCAAGTGGAGTCGGGTGCCACTTTAACAGTGACAATCATCTAGAGCCAAGGTTTACACTGCTGGGTGGCTACCCCCTGCTGTGGTAGTTCTTCCACACCAAACACTCACATGCACACTCTCACCTATGGCCAATTTAGAGTGTCCAATCCACTTACTGCGTGTCTTTGGAATGTGGGAGGAAACCCGATCACCCAAAGGAAACCCACATGACCACAGGAAGGACACGCATACTCTGCACAGAAGGCACCCCAGCTGAGAATTAAGTCCAGGAACCTCTTGCTGTGAGGTGACAAATCTATCTGCTGTGCCACTGTGCCACTCTGACAATTTCCAAATTCCTAAGTGTATAAACAATACTGTTAAAACTACACTTTACTGGTAGTCTGTACCTTTACTCAATAATAATACTGAGGCAGTTCAGCTAACGACATTCTTTTATTCTGCACATGAGATATACATCTAGCATAACAATGAAAGGTATATAAGGATATAAAACTCTACTTCAGCTTACAGCATCAAGTCTGCAGGAATCAAAGTCTCTGATAAAAAAGAGAAAGTCCCAGTCTTATATTGTCCTTCCTGCTTGCATCAGCAGTTTAGAGAATTTTCCAGAATAATAAGTCTTTCCTTTAAAGCTGGTTTGCTGACAGTTTGTTTTCCATATTTCAAACATTCTGTCCTTGGACTATCTTGCGTGTCCTGTTGACGAGACACAGCTACGCATGGGAATTCGTCTTGTCCTGCTTGCAGATAAGTATCTAGAAAGCTGCATAGTTTATAGTTTGCAGATAATACATTTCACAAGTTGCATAGAAATATTTTACTTCTGACTCTATTAACAATGAATGCCAAGGTATATGTTAATGCCAAGTTAGTCCTTGAGTTCAAGCTAAGTTTAACTGAGTGCACTCTACACACTGAAATGTAGAACATTTATTTTACATTTTCAAAATAAATCCACAGAGATCCATTGTACTCTCACAGTTCCCTCTATTTAATTAAAAATGGAAAATGACTGTTCATTTTCAATTTTTTCATCAGTGGTACACATGGAAACTTTTTCCAGTTTATTTAGGTTAACCATCATGATTTGTTGAATTCTATATATATATATATATATATATATATATATATATATATATATATATATATATTTGTAAATGACAACTTGGGTAGCAATTCCAGATAGTTAGTATGACTATAATGCCTAACACTATCAATACAGAATGTAGTAACCAATTTAACAGATTTTTTTTCCTGATTTTGACCAACCAGTAAAGATATCCCACCAATTGTGAGAAGTATCTCTCTTGTTTTTTTCAGCCAAACTAAGTAGCTTATCTTTTGCAATGATGCTTAATGCCTCATAATACAGAATACTTTTATTTCTTTTTTCCAGATACTGTCTGAGAATTTTAGTATTGTTCATTATGTTTTTTTAAATTATCCAAAGTACAGATATATTGGGAAACTGTATTAAGTCATAATTCCAGTCCTTGGAAATATTTACTTCTATGGGTTCAGCAAGCACACAGGTCTTATTATTCCATTTAAGGAAATTAATATGTGACATCCTACAAAAGGTAATTGTAACTTATGACCTACATCTCGATCTGTAACCAGACAAATAAGCTGAGGAGCCACTTCTATAAACATTTGAAAAGAAGAAGGCATAATAGTCCATTTACACAAATTAATGGAATGCTGCAGTAAAGAGGGTTTGTAGATGGGTGAATGCTGTCCACAAATCAGTCCATTTTGAGTCTGGGTATAATACTCAATTTTATGTGTTTTTTCCTTTATATCTATATAATTACCTTCAAATTGTGGCAACCGATACTCATACCCTTCTGGTACGTGAAATATCATAGGTACACAGTAAACTGTCACATAATAGTGGTATCAGTAACATTATAGTGTGAGAATTGCCCCACACAAAACTGTGAAGTACATGTTACTTCAGTAAATAGCTTAATCCAATTGGTATCAGGTATCCAACTGGTAAATTAGTGATCAGCAGTATGGTTTCATGCCGGGAAAGTGCACTACAGATGCGATGTTTGCTCTGAGAGTGTTGATGGAGAAGTACAGAGAATGTCAGAAGGAGTTGCATTGTGTTTTTGTAGACTTAGAGAAAGTGTATGACAGGGTACCTAGAGAGGAGTTGTGGTATTGTATGAGGAAGTCAGGAGTTTCACAGAAGTATGTAAGAGTGGTACAGGATATGTGTGAGGGTAGTGTGACAGTGGTGAGGTCTGCTGTGGGAGTGACGGATGCGTTTAAGGTGGAGGTGGGGTTACATCAAGGATCAGCTCTGAGCCCTTTCTTATTTGCAATGGTAATGGACAGGTTGACAGATGAGATCAGACAGAGGTCCCCATGGACTATGATGTTTGCAGATGACATTGTGATCTGTAGTGAGAGTAGAGAACAGGTGGAGGAGACCCTGGAGAGATGGAGATATGCTCTAGAGAGAAGAGGAATGAAGGTCAGCAGGCCTAAGACAGAATATGTGTGTGAATGAGAGGGAGGATAGAGGAATGGTGAGGATGCAGGGAGTAAAGGTGGCGAAGGTGGATGAGTTTAAATACTTGGGATCGACAGTTCAGAGTAACAGTGAGTGTGGAATAGAGGTGAAGAAGAGAGTACAGGCAAGATGGAGTGGGTGGAGAAGAGTGTCAGGAGTGATTTGTGACAGACGAGTACCTGTAAGAGTGAAAGGGAAGGTCTACAAGAGGGTAGTGAGACCAGCTATGTTATATGGGTTGGAGACAGTGGCATTGACAAAAAGGCAGGAGTTTGAGCTGGATGTGGCAGAGTTAAAGATGTTAAGATTTGCACTGGGTGTGACGAGGATGGACAGGATTAGGAATAAGTATATTAGAGGGTCAGCCCAGGTTGGAAGGTTTGGAGACAAAGCCAGAGAGGCAAGATTACGTTGGTTTGGTCATGTGCTGAGGAGGGATGCTGAGTATATTGGGAAAACGATGCTAAGGATGAAGCTACCAGGTAACAGAAAAAGAGGAAGGCCTAAGATAAGGTTTATGGATGTGGTGAGAGAGGACATGCAGGTGGTTGGTGTGACAGAGCAAGATGCAGAGGACAGGAAGAAATGGAAACAGGTGATCCGCTGTGGCGACCCCTAACGGGAACAGCTGAAAGAAGATGATGATCTATTTGGTAAATAACTACCGCCAAACATATTCATTCTGTAACATAAGTTTAGTATGTACTCTATTTTTCTGAATTTCCACATACAAAGATTGCATAGTACACTTTGTCCAATTCACAAAAATTGTCATGTTACCATCAAATTTTAACTGATGCAGCTGCATAACATTATAATTATCTAAAAATTGCTGCTGATAATTTATATTGTGCAGGTGTGTCCTCCATATATTTGGATTCCAAAATACTTGTAAATATACAATCTGAGAGATATCTTCCCCCACTACTTTTAAGTGATTAGTCAGAATTTCAGAGTCAGCTGCATTAATAGTTTCAATGCCTGTACCTAGGCCTCCTAGCAGAGCATTATACCAAGCCCTTTTATACTGGCACCTGCCTGTATCTGGGAATGTGATGTTAAAATGTATCACAACCTTTTGATACTATCTGCCTACCATTTTACAGGTAGAAGGTATTTTAACCAAATGATCTATACGAACAGAGGTAAGTTTACCCGTTAATATTGATAGAACATATGCCCAATGTATATGGCCTTAATGACTGTGACATTAGTATAAATCACAGAAGCTGCAGTGGTAAAATTCAGTTGTATTTTTGTATTATTGGGAGGAATACTAATTCCCTGTATAGTATGACTACCACACTTTTTCACATAGGTGAAGACTAGCCACTGTATTGATGGTGGATATTCCTTTGAATTAATGCCTTTCCCCAAGTAAAACAGATGAACTTGACAACATTTAATAGGAACTTTGGAAACAAATTCAAGGGTTACCCTAGGACTATTTGGATGAATGTAATAATGACTCCAAACCATAGACCAAAAGGTAACATTACTGGGAACTTTTATATGCCCAAAAGTACAATCTAGTATTATGTGGACAAGTAAAATTGTCCTGCTGTCTTTGCCTGAGAAAACAATTTACTTTCTGTGGACATCCCCCCCAAGTTACATTCATAGTATTGTTGTCATTGTTTATTTTCCAAACTTGCATTCCTCCTGCTTGACATCCTTACCCCAAGGGCTCCAGTTTGTACTTTCAGTACAATAACAAACAGAATCTTTAGACTTACATTTGCCGCAAGTCTAAAAAAAAAACAAAAAACATGAAGTCACTTAATGACTTTCAACTGATCTCTATGAATGTGAATTACTTTCCTCTTTTTCCTTTTTTTTTGAACTTTATACACTAGAGGTCCTAATTGAGCAATTACTTGGAAAGGTCCTTGCCAATTACTATCCCTTTGTTTTGAAAACAGAGTATCCCCCTTTCTAGTTTCATGAACTGTAAATGTTCTTTTATGGCTGATTGTTTTACAACTCACACCACATCAATAATACCATAAAGACTGTTAATAAAAAAATTGGCACCCTCTATAGGATAAAACCCTTCCTTTCCCCCACTGCTAAAACCACTATCGCCCACACCCATTTGATCTCTACACTCCTTTATGCCTCTCCCATTTTTACTAATCTCTCCAAGAATAACCTCAACAAACTGGAAATGTCCTATAATAACATTGCATGATTTGCTACAAGCAACCCATTCCGAACCCATCATTGTATAAATTTAAAACAGCTAGGATGGTTAGAACTACAACACCTGATTACATTTCACCAACTCACCCTTGCCCACAACATTCTTTATAAACCTTCTAATACTCCAAATCTATCTACCCTCATCACCCCCTATACAAATCTGAAGTCCTTACACTCATCTCACAAACTTCTAGTCCACACCACTAAACCTAACAACAGAGCTGGGGATTCCCTTTTCTCTAATTCTGTAGGTAAATCCTGGAATCTTCTCCCTTGTGACCTCTCCTCACTCACCTCATTATCTCTCTTTAAAAATAGACTTACACTTCTCCTCAAAACTCACTGGCTATGCCCCTGTTCAAAACCAGACTAGTCATCTACCTCTACTAATTTGACTAACCAATCCAGTGCTTACTATCCTCTGATACATTTTCCATATTATCATATTTTTCTTATCTACCCTTTTTCATTATTTACATCCTCTTTATACATTCTCTTCTTAAATAACTCCTTTACTACATTACTACTCATCTAACTTCCTTTGTTTACTTCTGACTTAACCTATATTATGTCTCTATACTTTAATTTTTCACTATTTTATAACACTGACCTCAATGTTACATCCTGTTAAAACCTTTATGCTGCAATTTACGTTTCCACTGTTGATGGCTTTATCTTTACGTTTCCACTGTTGATGGCTTTATCTTTATGTTTCCTTTGTTGATGGCTTTATCTTTATGTTTCCATTGTTGATGGCTTTATCTTTATGTTTCCACTGTTGATGGCTTTATCTTTATGTTTCCACTGTTGATGGCTTTATCTTTATGTTTCCTTTGTTGATGGCTTTATCTTTATGTTTCCATTGTTGATGGCTTTATCTTTATGTTTCCACTGTTGATGGCTTTATCTTTATATTTCCACTGTTGATGGCTTTATCTTTATGTTTCCATTGTTGATGGTTTTAACTTTGTTTCCTTTGTTGATGTCTTTATCTTTATGTTTCCATTGTTGGTGGCTTCATCTTTATGTTTCCATTGTTGATGGCTTCATCTTTATGTTTCCACTGTTGATGGCTTCATCTTTATGTTTCCACTGTTGATGGCTTCATCTTTATGTTTCCATTGTTGATGGCTTTATCTTTATGTTTCCACTGTTGATGGCTTTATCTTTATGTTTCCATTGTTGATGGCTTTATCTTTATGTTTCCATTGTTGATGGTTTTAACTTTGTTTCCTTTGTTGATGTCTTTATCTTTATGTTTCCATTGTTGATGTTTTTTTCATTATGGCAACTGCTATTTATCCATTTCTGACTTAACCTGCATTATGTCTCCATACTTGGAATTTTCACTGTTTTATGACTTTTGTCCTCAATACTATATCCCGTTACAAACTCTGTACCGTAAAATATTGTTACCATTGTTGATGATTTTTAATTAGGAAAGTTGCTATTTTTATTAGTATATTTGATTTTTTTTTTGTTGTTCGAACTTGTATTATTATATTTGGACCATGTCTTGGAGCTTATCTCCCCGGGCCTCTACTGAAAATGGACATATATCCAGCTAGACTAGCCCTGTCAACAAATGTAAAATAAATAAAATAAATAAAACTCTATTTTTTATAAGATTCTTTAAACATAAAACCTGTAAGTGTAACCTCTACAGGGACTGCATTTAATGGCATTTTCCCTCTGTAAGGAGTGTGGCTAAAACTCAACAATTTGACTTATGTGCCTTTGCAAACACATTTTGCATGCCCAAAAATGTATTGAAATCAGTTATCCAATCATGATGATCCTGTTTGCTGTATGCACAAGCTGCCTTTAGAGACATACTGTACTTTTAATGTGGGGCGGGGGGTGGGGGGCTGACCCCCCCCCTCTCTTGTTTTTTCATTTAGGATTTGTCATAGATACTGCCTTAAATGTTACTGCATTTCCAGACATGGATGTGGACTTACATACCCAACATTTAATTGCATTGTTTAGCTTTGCATATACCATGTACATTACTGTAAATGTATTTAGTGAATCTGTATTAGCTTTAACTTTACACTGTACCTGTATTAACTTTACTCTGTCTAGGGTATTTGCATATATGCTCTTTTATATTTATGATGTACCTGTTTGAAAATAGTGTATTAACTGTCTGTGACTGTCTCCTGTGTCCTTCATTGCACTGAGGATTTGTTTAGGTTTAATATTTAGACTGTAAAGCATTAAGCTGTTTTTTGTAGTCTGCAAGCTGTTTTTGAACATTTTTATGTGCATTTGCAATACTGCTTACTTTTTTTTTTGTTGCTCCAGGTGCAGTTTGTGATGTTTAATCTCTGAGTCTGTATCTGTCTGGCTGGCAGAAGCAGAATGTCATTAGCTGTCTGACAAAATTGCTTTAACATACCATCATGCCATACCAAAACATCTATTGTTTTTTTCTGTCATATTTAGACTGTCTGATCATTTTTAGATTGACCATCCTAAACATTTTTTGTAAATCATTCTGGGTAATTAATGCCTATAACTCCCATAGTACTGGAGCATGTTTTAGGGGTTTGTCAACAGTGACGATGAATCTCCTTCTGACCCAAACTGGCATGTGTAAATGCAAAAAAAAAAAACATTTAAATAAAGCATAATTTCAAATAGACCACACAATGCATGTCAACCTAAATCTGCAATAACATACACCTCTGTACCAAATGTGGGAATCTATATAACTGTACCTAAATCTGCAATAACACACACCTCTGTACCAAATGTTTGAATCTATATAACTGTACCTAAATCTGTGATAACATACACCTCTGTACCAAATGTGTGAATCTATATAACTGTACCTAAACCTGTGATAACACACACCTCTGTACCAAATGTGTGAATCTATATGATTGTTCCTAAATCTGTGATAACATACCCCTATGTAACAAATGTGTGAATCTATATAACTGTACCTATATCTGTGATAACATACACGTCTGTAACAAATATATGAAGCTGTATGACTGTACTTAAATCTGTGATAACATACACCTCTGTACCAAATGTGTGAATCTATATAACTGTACCTAAATCTGTGATAACATACCCCTCTGTACCAAATGTGTAAATCTATATAACTGTACCTAAATCTGTGATAACATACCTCTCTGTGCCAAATGTGTAAATATATATAACTGTACCTAAATCTGTGATAAAATACACCTCTGTACCAAATGTGTGAATCTATATGACTGTACATAAATCTGCAATAACACACACCTCTGTACCAAATGTGTGAATCTATATAACTGTACCTAAATCTGTGATAACATACACCTCTGTAACAAATAAATGAAGCTGCATGACTGTACCTAAATCTGTGATAACATACACCTCTGTACCAAATGTGTGAATCTATATGACTGTACCTAAATCTGCAATAACACACACCTCTGTACCAAATGTGTGAATCTATATAACTGTACCTAAATCTGTGATAACATACACCTCTGTACCAAATGTGTGAATCTATATAACTGTACCTAAATCTGTGATAACATACACCTCTGTACCGAATGTGTGAATCTATATAACTGTACCTAAATCTGCAATAACATACCCCTCTGTACCAAATACATGAAGCTCTATCACTGTACCTAAATCTGTGATAATATAGCCCTCTGTACCAAATGTGTGAATCTATATGACTGTACCTAAATCTGCAATAACACACACCTCTGTACCAAATGTTTGAATCTATATAACTGTACCTACATCTGTGATAACATACACCTCTGTACCGAATGTGTGAATCTATATAACTGTACCTAAATCTGCAATAACATACCCCTCTGTACCAAATACATGAAGCTCTATCACTGTACCTAAATCTGTGATAACATACACCTCTGTATCAAATGTGTGAATCTATATGACTGTACCTAAATGATAAATCTGATAACATACACCTTCTTACCAAATATGTGAATCTATATGACTGTACCTAAATCTGCAATAACATACCTGTCTGTAACAAATATATGAAGCTGTATACGATACAGATAAAACAAGAAACTGCTAATACACAGCACAGGACCTGGCAAGACCAAAGAGCATCCAACAAGCAACACCAAATGTAAAGTATAAAGGTTTAATAAAGTACTTTGAAGTGCTTTTCGTCTGCAAAGTATGCGGACTTCCTCAGAAACATGTATAAAAGTTACAAACACTCCTTATAAAGGAGGTCACAATTACTTGATTACTAAAATGTCAATAAAACAATTAATTAAACAATAACTATCCATAGACACGACCCCACAAGCCAATTAACTCCACCATCATCCCAAAAAGTGATAAAGTAAGTTACCGATCTGTCATGTGCGCCCCCCAGGTGTAGTCAGAGGCGTCTGTTGTGATGACTTGATTTGCTTGAGGCTTGCTGAATGGAAGACCTGTGTTTGGCATGCTTGAGCCCACCACAGAAATTCCTTCTGCAACCAGGAGGGTGGCCTAATGGTTAAGGTGTTTGCTTTACAAACACAAGGTTCAGGGTTTGTGTCTCACAATGGATAATTGGCTAGGCTTAAAATGGCTCGCAAGGGCAGTTAGCTTAGTACTAATCTATGAACCTATGAACCTATGAACAATATCCAGCTCCAAAGCTGTAAGTTTAAGGGCCTCCACAAGAAAGACCCCACAAAAAAAATGTATATTTTCCTATGTAAATTCTGAAATTGAATGTACTAAATTAAAATTACTGAAGGAGAATCAATACAATCCCCATCAAAATGAACTAACAAAAGTGTATCCTAAAAGATGTATGTATATATAAAAACATAAACTAATTACAGGATACAAACCAGCATACAACTCACCAACAAGCATATATTAACTTACAAATAGTGAATACAAAAATCATTTATATATGCTGGTACTATTACCCCTCTGTAACAAATATATGAAGCTGTATACACCTCTGTACCAAATGTGTGAATCTATATGACTGTACATAAATCTGCAATAACACACACCTCTGTACCAAATGTGTGAATCTATATAACTGTACCTAAATCTGTGATAACATACCCCTCTGTAACAAATACATGAAGCTGTATAACTGTACCTAAATCTGCAATAACATACCCCTCCGTACCAAATGTGTGAATCTATATGACTGTACCTAAATCTGTGATAACATACACCTCTGTACCAAATGTGTAAATCTATATGGCTGTAACTAAATCTGTGATAACATACACCTCTGTACCAAATGTGTGAATCTATATGACCGTACCTAAATCAGTGATAACATACACCTCTGTACCAAATGTGTGAATCTATATGACTGTACCTAAATCTGTGACAACATATACCTCTGTACCAAATGTGTGAATCTATATGACTGTACCTAAATCTGTGATAACACACACCTCTGTACCAAATGTGTGAATCTATATGACTGTACCTAAATCTGTGATAACACACACCTCTGTACCAAATGTGTGAATGTATATGACTGTATCTAAATAGTACAGTTGTGTACACTTACCATAAATGTAGATGTTCGAGTGTATTCCTTGTTGCCATCATTACATTTGGGTAATCTGCTGTCAGGTTGCCCTCAGTCAGCCTGATTAACAAAGTCTTGGGTCCTGTGTCGGTTGCTGTCCCTTGTTCCATGACATCAGATCGTCAGAGGTATAAAACATGCAGCCGACACCATTACATCAGTTTTTCTTATCCCACATGTCAGGTGCTCCCCTAATGGGGAGCAAATAAACATAAAACCACAAATGTATACCTCCAACAAAAAGCAAATACACCAAAAAGGCTTTTAAGCATAGTAAATGAAAGTAGCGGTACAACCAGAAAAAAATAGAGGGCTGGAGTGAGGGTAACCAGGACTGCAACAGTGAATACAATTGAACATCTACATTTATGGTAAGTGTACACAACTGTACTACGTTCTTCATGTTTCACTGTTGCAGTCATTACATTGGGTAGATTCCCAAAGCTATGGTTGGGAGGAGGAGTTTATAAAGCATTAGGGCCAGCTATAAGACCCTGCAAGACAGCAGTGGCAAAGCCAGCTCTGGATTTAGAGAAAATTGGTAAATGATAATGCTTGGTGAAAGTATGTACAGAGCTCCAGGTAGAAGCTTCTAGGATGTCCCTGGTAGAAACACCTCTGACAAAGGCTACAGAAGTAGATGCACCCCTGGTGGAGTGAGATCTGATCACCTGGAGAATAGGTTTTCCATGATGCTTATAGCAGAAATAAATGCAATGGCTTATCCATTTAGAAATGGTTTGTTTTGAAATTGCCTTCCCCTCTGCCCCTGCAGCAAATGCTACCAGCAGTTGTTCAGATTTTCTTCGAGATTTAGTCCTGTCCAAATAGAATCTAAGTTGTCTGTGCACATCCACAGAATGCAGAATCTGTTCCCCTTTGTTCTGTGGATTGGGAAAGAAGGTTGGCAAATGAATTTTGATGGCCATGCCAGAATTAAATCTGTTAACGGGCCCTAAACCAAGATTTGCATATGGAAATCATCAGGCTTTAAAGAGTATGTTGTGTTACAAGGATTTTGTAAAACAACCAGTTTCATTGTACACAATGTTAGGTACACATAAATGCTATAGCTGTACATGTTGTGGAGATATTTTATCAGTAGACCCCTATTTTAAGCATCCTGTTACTTTTAAGTTATTTCATTTTAATTGTACTGCAAACTGCAATACTACGAAACTGGTTTATCTCGCTACGTGCACGATGTGTGATGCCTTCTACGTAGGTAAGACTACGCGAAGGCTAAAAGATCGTATTATAGAGCATAGGTCTGAAATCAATAGACAGATACAGACCAATGCCCTATTTAAACACATATTAGAATATAACAAGCACAGTTTTAAATTTAGATGTATTGACATTGTACAAGTGGGTATGAGGGGGGGTGATGTCAACAATCTTTTAGAAATAAAGGAACTAGAGTGGATAATAAGGTTACATGCAGATACCACTCCTGGTTTAAATAATGCCACCAGCATAAAACCTATATTATTAAGACAACAGATGAATAATTTATAGAATATAATAGTTGTAAATAGATTTAAGAAATAAATAGGTCATTATGGACATAAAATGTTTTAAAATTGTTATTATATATTTTTTAATGGAAATTCTTTCTTGTATTTTTATAAAATGCTTATGTTGTGTTTTTTGAATATTACTGATTGAATTTTATTGGTTGGTTTGGTCATGAGTTCTTAACTGTTACCTCTATTTAAATGCAAAGTATTTGACACTATGTATTCTGATGAAGGGTTGAGAGCCCGAAAGCTTCATTAAAAATTATTGGCGTTTCTGTGACTTTTGTTGTTTCTGAGAACTTTTTGCTCTATCCTTGTGTTTTAAGTTGGACTAATTAAGAGCCAGACTGGAAACCACCTTGTGCATGAAGGATGGATCGGTCCTGAGAGATACCCTGTCCACATGAAAGATGACGAAAGGTTCCACTGCCATAAGGGCCTGTAATTCAGATATCCTAGCTGAAGTGATTGCTAAAAGGAAGGCTGTTTTCCGAGAGAAATTTTAACTCTGCAGTAGCAGCTGGCTCGAAAGGAGGTAGAGTGAGTTTCTCCAATACAAAGTTAATGTCCCAGGCTGGGGTTGGAGCTCTCCTGGGTGGTCTCAAATTTCTGGCCCCTCTGAGGAACTGCTTGAGTTGTGGATGAGAGAGAAGAGGGGAGGTTCTGTGTTATAATGAGCTGAAATAGCTGAGGCATGGATTTTAATGGAGGAAAAAGACAGGCCCTTGTGAAGCATCTCAGTTAAGTATTGCAAAATCTGAGGTAAGTTGGGCACTGCTGTGCTCATCCTTAAAGACTGGTTCCATGCACCGAATATTTTCCATTTGTCAGCATAAGATTTTCTAGTACTAGGTTTCCTTGCCTCCAAGATGACATCCATCACAGGTTTGCTGAGGTATGAAAAGGGTGAATTTAAGTGATTATCCAGACTGCAAGATTCAATGTTGGAAGCTGAGGGTGCAGAATTTGGTTCTGCTGCTGAGACAGCAGGGAAGGGGTCTGAGGCAGGTGCCATGGAGATATTTGCGACACACTGCAAAGGAGAGGGTACCAGTGTTGTCGCGGCCAGTCTGGAGCAATCAAAATCATCCTTGGTTTGTCCTGTTTGACTTTTGTTAGAACTTTGGAGAGCAGAGGCAGAGGGGGAAAGGCGTAGACTGATAGATTTTTCCAGCTGAAGGACAGAGCATCCACTTTCCAGGCTAGTTTGTGGGGAGTCCTTGTGCAAAACTTGCCCAACTGGTAGTTCTGGGGGGAGGCAAATAGATCTATGTCTGGGCTCCCCCATTCACTTGTCAACATGTTGAAAATCCGTGGTTCCAGTTTCCACTCATGTGGTTCTATGAGGTTTCTGCTTAGTCCGTCTGCCAGTGTATTCATTTTTCCTGGCAGGAATTGAGCTTGTAGGTGCACTTGGTAGATCAAGGCTGTGTTCCACAGTGCCATGGCTAGTCTGCAGAGGGGGTAGGAATGTGTACCCCCCTGCTTGTTTATGTACTACATAACCATGGTGTTGTCCATCTTTACCATTAGTTGTCCTGGAGGAATGTAGTCCATGAAAGCTGTCAGAGCATTCTGTAAAGCTAACATTTCTTTTTGATTGATATGTAGGTGCATTTGACTTAGGTTCCATTTGCCCTGAATGCACTTCCCTGCCAGGTGAGCCCCCCATGCATAGTCTGATGCATCTGTAGTCAGGGTTTGGGCAGTAGGGGGTAGTGTGAATGGCAGTCCCTTGTTTTGGTGGCAGGCCTCTGCCCACTATAGGAACTCCAGGCGTAGGCAAAGTATGATAGGAAACATTGTTTCCAGGCTGTGACAATGTTGAATCCATAGACTTTTTAGATACCACTGTAGTTTCCTCATATGCAGTCTTGCATATGGAATTAGAAGAATGCAGGAGGCCATGAACCCCAAGGCTTGCAGTATTTGTCTTGCAGATAGCAGGGTTTTTGTGGCCACTTGTTTGAAGTAAGTTACCAAATGAATTTGCTTTTCTGGCGTGAGGAAAGCCATCTGGGCAGTTGTATTCAAGCTTGCACCCAGGAATGTAATCTGTTGACAGGGCACCAGCTGTGATTTCTTTTCGTTTATGGTGTACCCCAGACAAGTTAGAACCCTTTTTACAAATGCCAGATGATTTAAAAGCATGGCCTGGTTTTCTGCCTGAATTAGACAATTGTCCAGGTATGGATATATTTGAATATTTCTTTGCCTGCAAAATGCAATAACTGGAGCCAGGCAATTTGTGAATACCCTGGGTACAGTAGACAAACCAAAGGGCAGTGCAGAGAACTGATAATGTAAGTAGCCTGCTTTGAAGCGTAGGTATCTTCTGCAAGATTTCCTGATTGGGATGTGCAGGAATGCTTCTTTTAAATCTAGAGTTGCCAACCAGCTGTCTTTGCCTAGCATAGGAAGTAATTGGTGAAGAGTCAGCATCTTGAATTTTGGAATTTCCAGAAAGGTGTTTAGAGTAGACAGGTCCAGGATTGGATGCCATGATTTGTCTTTTCTAGGTACCAGAAAAAGCCTGGAATAGAAACCTTGTCCCTTTTCCTCTTCTGGTACCAACTGAATAACCTCATGCTTAAGAGGGAAAGTACTTGTTTTTGAGCCTCTGCCCACAGATTTGGGGGCAGGTCTGGCCACCTGTTTGGTGTTGGCAATATGTGGAAATGAAATCTGTATCCCTGGGACACTATATTTAAAACCCATTTGTCCTGAGTTATGAGTTCCCAGTTCTTTGCATGAAGAGCAATCTTTTCCCCCAAAGGGGCGGTCAAAAGATAAGTGCTTGGGAATTTTAAAAGGAAGTCATTGAGACTATTTACCAAGGGGGGTGTCTTGTTATTTCCAGATATGGAAGTGGAGGCCCCCCACTGCTTAGTTCTGAGAGTCCCCTGGGACTGAAACCTGGGTTTTTTTGCTGGGTCTAGGTTTGGCTTGAGAGGACCTGGGAGGAACTGGAAAGGACCAATTCTTAGTAGGCCAGTGCCAGCTAAATCTTGGAGGTTGCACTTGTAAAAAGTCTTTAACAGTTTGCATAGATTTAGCTTTATCTTCCATCTTTTTAAGAACGTCTTCAGTCTTATTGCCAAACAGGCAGTCCTGATTTAAAGGTGCATCCAACAATTTAGCTTTAACATGATCAGGCAAAGATTGCTCCTTAAGCCAAGCATGCCTTCTAAGCACAGACCCAGTAACAGCAGCCCTGCAAGAGGCCTCTAAAGAATCAAGACCACATTGCAAAGTATGTTTTCCAACTTGTTCAGCAGAATGCATTAAATCCTGTAAATCTTTATTTTCCACACAGTCAGGAATCAACATCATTTTCTGTTTAAGCAGTCCAATAATATGCTGTTGATATTTTAACATATGAAATTGGCAGTTTAAAGCTCTGATTGCCAAGGTTGCAGAAGTATAAACCTTTTTACCCCATCTATCCAGCACCCTGGAGTCTCTATCAGAAGGGGTAGGATTTTTAGCAGTAGAAGCCTTAATGCCCTTGGGCCCCTGAGAAATGGTCTCTGGATCTGCAACCAGATTTTTGAAAAGGAACTTATGGGACTCAGGAACCCTGTAGTATCTGTCAGGTTTACTAGGAGCCAGAGGCAGGGAATCAGGGGCCAAACTGGATTCCGAGAACACATCATCAACAATGTCTAGTACAGGAGGTACAGCCAAAGGCCTATCTATACTGAGGTAGAAGAAGGAAATCCCTAAGCCTCTTTTCTGAATCAGAAAAGTCCTGGCTTTCCCAGTGGAAATGCTCCCTTAAAGTATGTAAAGTTTCCCCAAAAGAAAAATCCTCAGGAGGGGAAGCAGATAAAAAGGAATCCTCTGCATCAGAATCCTCATATGTCATATGTAGGTATGGACAAATCCAAGTCATCAGAAGAGTCAGAAGAAACAGATTCCTGATCAGAAGATTCATAATCAAGCTCAGCCCTAGGCATCTTAGAGGGAGGGGTTGACTACCCCTGATTAGAGTAATTAGATCAGCCATTTTAATCATTTGTTTTTTAGGCATAGGGGCCTGAGCATGTGGCCTGGACATCGGCTTTTTAGACATGGATCGAGATTTACGCCTTAATAATGAAGGCGGTGTCGATTTAATATGCAAGTCTGTAGGCCTGAATACACCCACAGAAGCCGGTGCCTGCACAGCGGCTCTGGACCAATCCAAGGTAGAGACATCCGCGAGTTCCATAATTGAAGTATCTCGCAGCATACTGGACTCTGAATGGGTCTCAGTAGAGGCCTGCGAATCAGAAGTAGTGGGTATCAGGGTCTGCGAAAGCGCCTCACTGAGTACCAGCGAACTGGTGACTGGCTTAGGAGAAGCATTGTCAGCAGTTTTGGACCTCGACAGCCTGTCTCTGTCTTTATCTTTACATTTTTTCGGAATCCCGGTAGTCGGATGGCTAACCGATGACATTTCAGGAAAATTAAACCAAGAACCAAAATATTTAAAGTAAAAAATGTACCGACAATGGATAGTGCGCTGATTAAATAAAGCACAAAACTGACAGCAAGGTACGTCATGGTCAGGGCCTAGACAAGGAATACAGTATGATTGAAAATCTTTATGAGGTATTTGCTTTCCACAAGTAATGCAATTATTAACTTTTACTGACATCGGTAAGGAGCAAGAAAAAGTTTCCCCAACGGGGTACTTAGCTTTAAGTTGAAGACTTTGGTTCTGAAACTCGAAAATGAAAATTTCAGGAGTCGGCTGACCGGCACTTGTGAACTGCTTCTGCTTAGGGCACCGCACAGCAAGAAAGACTGATGTAATGGTGTCGGCTGCATGTTTTATACCCCTGACGACCTGACATCAAGAAAGAAGGGACAGCAACCGATGCAGGACCCAAGACTTTGTTAATCAGGCTGACTGAGGGCAACCTGCCAGCAGATTACCCAAATGTAATGACTGCAACAGTGAAACACGAAGAACATCGCAATAACATACCCCTCTGTAACAAATATATGAAGCTGTATAACTGTGCCTAAATCTGTGACAACCTACACCTCTGTACCAAATGTGTGAATCTATATGACCGTACCTAAATCTGCAATAACATACCCTTCTGTAACAAATATATGAAGCTGTATGACTGTACCTAAATCTGTGATAACATACACCTCTGTACCAAATGTGTGAATCTATATGACTGTACCTAAATCTGTGACAACATTCACCTCTGTAACAAATATATGAAGCTGTATGGCCATACCTAAATCTGCAACAACATACCCTCTGTAACAAATATATGAAGCTGTATGACTGCACCTAAATCTGTGATAACATACTCCCCTGTACGAAATGTGTGAATCTATATGACTGTACCTAAATCTGTGATAACATACCCCTCTGTAACAAATATATGAAGCTGTATGGTTGTATCTAAATCTGTGATAACATACACCTCTGTACCAAATGTGTGAATCTATATAACTGTACCTAAATCTGTGATAACATACACCTCTGTACCAAATGTGTGAATCTATATAACTGTACCTAAATCTGTGATAACATACACCTCTGTACCAAATGTGTGAATCTATATAACTGTACCTAAATCTGCAATAACATACCCCTCTGTAACAAATATATGAAGCTGTATGACTGTACCTAAATCTGTGATAACATACACCTCTGTACCAAATGTGTGAATCCATATGAGCGTACCTTAATCTGTGATAACATACCCATCTGTACTAAATGTGTGAATCTATATGACTGTGCCAAAGATTGTGATAATATGACACCTCCGTAGCAAATATGTGTAGCTGACTGTATAACTGAGTCTAACATGGTCCTTCTGTACCATATGTGTGGAGCTTTATGACTGCATCTAACACTGTGATAACATAGGTTTTGTGTTCCAAATATGTGAAGCTATGTGGCTGTACCTAAGTCTGTGACAACATGACACCTCTGTACCAAATATGTGTAGCTGACTATATGGCTGCACTTAACATAGCCTTTTTCTATTGTATTTGTGGAGCTTTGTGACTGTATCTAACACTGTGATAACATAACTCATCTGTACCCTACATGTGACTATACCTAAATCTGTAATGAATGTGAGAAGCTATGTGACAATACTTAAGCAGGGACAGCCTTAGCTGAAACAGCACCTAGGTGAAGTAGTGCTCTTAAGCCCCACCCACACCATATTTATGAAAGACCTCTACTTGAGCCATTCCCACAGGTAGGTCACTCCAGAAGAAAGTCACTCCAGTTATTTCCTTCAATTATTTAAATGCGTAGGAAGAAACGATACCTTGTAATGTAGTTAAACTGCAAGTTGTTTTTTGTTTCGGCTTTTCCCGGTTAGGGGTCGCCACAGCGGAACTCTGGTCTGCTAATGATTGGCAGTCGATTTTTATGGTGCTGAGGTGCCAGCCCGATGCCCAACCTTCAACGAAGGCACGCCCATTCATGCATGTCTTTCGAATGCCACTCGACCGCGGGGAGGACATGCAGACTCCACACAGAAGGCGCTCCAGCCGAGAATCGAACGGGAGAACCTCTTGCTGTGAGGCGACAACGCTACCGTTGCACCACCTTGGTTTCTGCAAGTGAAGGTGGAATTTTCCTTTGTAAACCTGCTTTATCTGTTGCTCCTTCACACATATTTTACTATAAAAGTCATGTTCTCAAAAAATAGAAGCCAATGTGCCTTGTTTCAAAGGGTTGCTTCAGTTAATCTAAACACTTTAATTACTTTGGGGTAGGCGGGCGAGTCTTACGGATCAGTAAAAGTAGAATAGCAACCTCTCTCCTCCCTGTGTACAGTAGCTTTGGGGACACAATACAATGCAAAGAAAAGAGGCACTTTTTTAGGAAGACACAAAATATGTATTTACAGAAGCAATATTTTAGCACAGTATAACATTTGTGTTACTTCATAGCAAGGCGAGTATGCTAAACAGTCTATCCGTAGCTCTCAATGAATCAGGGACAAATCCAGAAAGTAATGACAAAATAAGAGAATGTGAATTAATATACATTTTCCAAATTAAAGGAAGTCCATACCTCTAATTATTGTCACAATTTATTTCCTCCAAAAGTCACCAAATATATGAGGGATTATGAGAGACGGAACTAAAATTTGAGTCAAAAGCAGGGATGTCCCTAAAAATTATGGAGAACTGAGAGGTTATATAGAATCACACAGAGAAATTATCAGTATGCAATTCTTAAAAATAAAATAATGAGACAAAAAATGTAATAAACTTAACATTAAAGAAGAAAATGTATGTAAAGCCAAATATAGCTTACACACAAAATTAAAAAAAAGTTTATAAATCTTGTTCAGTTAAAAGTTTCTGCACATATGTAAATAAAGAATGCCAGGATAAAAACAGATGTTAAAAAATGCAGCATCTGAGTTGCACATGTGGCTGTAGCATGCAGCATCACCTTTAAGTCCCCAGACTAAGCGAAAAGAAAGGGTTCCCTAGAGTTGGAGATAGACCAGTTCTATAGATAAATGCAAAAAAGTTCAGTCATGGTGGTAGCAGCATACTTGCTAAACTGTTTTTCTTAACAGAAATTGTACTTGCTAAAAAGAAGGTGCCAAGGGTAAATGTAAGTAAAAGAAGCCATCAAGAGTAATTGTAAACAAACATTGGAACATTGGACAGTTTATTAGTTTTGTAGCGTAGCTTGGGAGCAGGGGAACGTAAATGAGAACTCTGCCGTCCATGTATGTCAGGGACAGTGTATGACTCCCTGTTCAAAGTATGTTTGGATATGATGCTGTCCTATACACCATCATTCTTCCTTCCAGCACAAGGGAAATACTTGATTGTTTGTTCCATTTAAAATAATTCCATGACAGATAGACTTTCTAAATAATAGACTTAGCTAAGCTGTTACACATACTAAGGGCTCTAGGTGCAAATGAGTTAAGTAACTATCTTTACATATGTATTCCCTACTTTAAAATGCAAATTATTACTTTCCTTTCATTGAATATTCTACATCATTTTAATTATTTTGAAATTTCAAATCATGATACAAAGACACAAGAAATGGAGCAATTGGGTGAAAACTGGACTCTACTGTGAAAATCTGGATAGTTGAGAAACTTAAGACTGGCTCCTTCCCTTTGGTGCACAACAAAAAACACACACAGCAAAATTCAACTTGCACAGAG